>NC_090622.1:2743744-2820409 GCF_004359215.1 Bremia lactucae | reverse complement strand
CCAAGAAGTGGTATTTCGCTTGCAGCGAATATACACTTCTTGAGATTTGCATACAACTTATGCTTTCGCATAAGTGTAAGAACCTGACGAACGTGAGTTTTATGAACTTCCACGTCCGTCTTACCGTCCATGGCCCGGCTATGGACGAATACATCGTCGAAATAACTCGGTGCGAAATCCCGCACCGGTCTCAACAGATTTGTTACACATCTGTTGAATGTTGCAGGGGCGTTATTAAGCCCCTGAGGCATCACTAGCCATTCCCAGAGCATCCCACTGGGGGTGCTCACTGCTGTGTACGGGATGTCCCGCTCACGCATAAGGATTTGATAGAACCCATCCATCGGATCCATAGACGAAAAGATCGTACTCTTAGACATACCATCTATGATTACGACTTTTCTCGGTATCGGCGTTTGAGCCGGTACTGTTGCAGCATTCAGTTTGTTGAATGCGTGCACTATCCGCCACCCAGGTTGACTCCCTCACATGGCCCGCTTTTACTCGATCGGTAAAGAATTTATCGATCGCAAGTACTTGTCACGAGGCAGTGGCCACTGCTTCATGACACAGTACTTCGAGCCCGGTTTGAGCTTGATCTCATGTCGAGTGCCTTTATCCTCAGACAACTCGCATGGAACTGCTTCAGGGAATACGTCCCTGAATTCTATTAAATCCTCGTATCGAGGATCTCCCTTGAGTGACTTCCAAGATTAAGTACTCCATCTTTCAATCCGAGTATTCACATCGAGGGCACTTTCGTCCATCGATGAGCTGCTGAGAACTTGTTCGTTCTCTGCAAAAATTACCGCTGACCGAATGTCGGTTACGTAATTGTCCTCTGTGACGAGTACGCAGATCTGCTTGATTTTCCCACAATGCAGATCTCTCAAGAACCGCTTAGGTTCTAGGGTTGATAATTGAGTTATCTCCGAAGTTAACTTCGGAGGCGCATACAGATCAAGAGTATAAGCGCCTACTCTCGAACAGTTATTAACCAAGACATTTAATGTCTCGGTTTCTTCCTGATATTTATCGACAGGCTGCCGTGGGATTAATCCCTCGGGATCTAGAAGAAGTCTAGTAACTCATACAGTCGGTATGTAACACGCTTCGTGCCTTCCCCTTGATCGTGCGGTCCATTCGTTCCGCAACTCCATTCTGCTGACGACTGTACGGATCGGTTCGTTGATGCATGAAACCTTTTCGGCGGTATATTTCAGAAACTGTCTTGTTTACAAACTCCGTTCTATTGTCAGAACGTCGACACTTCACAAGCTCACCCCATTGGTTTCAACAAATTGCCAGGAAATCCATGAGTTTGCCACCTTGCTCTTGTGTTTTATAAAGTATGCTACTACATACCATGAGTAGTCATCCACGATTGTTAGAAGATATTGGCACCACCCTTTGATAGCGTTTTTATTTGACCCATCACATCCGCGTGTACTAATTCCAGCATACGTGACGTCTTCGTCAGTCTTCGCGAAGGAATCGACGTCACAGTTTGCTTGCCCTTCTTGCATCCTCCGCATTAGGTCTTTATACGCTGCTTCACCACAGGCATACCATTTGTGGAAAGTTATGTGTTTAAAATCAATGCTTCCTTCCTTGAGCATCCCATTCGTGCGTGTCGTAACTCCCACTCACTATCTGCACCAGAGAATTGTATTAACCGTGCTTCTTCTTGCTGACAGTATAGCAGGTACGCTTTTTTCGGCCTTTTTCCCTACAGCAATTGCGCTGCAGTCATCCAGAATAGTACACGAGGAACGCTTGAACTCTATCTTCAAACCGCGTTGCGCGAGTCGTCCGACCGACAGCAGTCGTCTGTCGAGTCCTGGGATGTACAAGACGTCCATCATCTTGAAACGCCTATTGTAAATGCCGGTTAGCTTCACCGTTCCTCTTCCATGGACCCTTAACTTTTTCCGTCGGCAGTAGTAACATCAACGCCAACATCCAGTGTTTCGTAGTCGAATAGGTCAGAGCAATACCGAGTTATGAGCGATATAGCTCCACCATCGATTAGCCAGCCTTTAGGTCGTTCCCCGTCCACGGCAAAAAACGGCATCATTACATTTACCCCGTCTCTGTCGCGGACAGTCTCGTTTTATACGACCGACTTGGTCACACCTAAAACACTTGCCTCTGAACGCAACACGTGAATTCATGGGCGTATCTCTTCCGATTGTGTCCTCGACCACCTTTGAACTTTCTAGTATTCCCATTGGCTTATGACGCCTTTTCCATGATGCTATCCTTTGACTTCAGACGCTCTTGCTCCTTGAGTAGCTTATCCTTCACCTCCATTAGGTATACTCCCCTTACGTTCCCCACAATGGAGACAATCATCTCATACTTAGAGGAAAGACTGCTTGATATTACCACTAAATTCCTTGCTTCATCAACAGGCTCCCTCAACGTCTGCAATTCAATGACTAGCTCGTCAATATCGTACAGATGCTTGATCATAGACGTACCTGTTCTCCATCTTGAACTCGTGAGACGACGTAACATGGTGACACAATTGTGACAGAGTTGAATGGTTGTTGAAGTCTCGTAGCACATTCCGCGCATGCACGGCACGAGTTTCAGGCCGAACCTTGGTCTGATGTTAAGTTCCACACCTTGAGCGATGGTTCCGAGTGCTTTCGCGTCATTAACGAGCCACGCCTTTGTAATCTCGTTCTCGGGCTTCACGATCTCAACATGACCCTTCCGTGCGAGGGTCATGCGCATATTGTACTCCCAGTGGTAATATTTTTCGCTCCCTAGGAGGACTTCGGTTCGGTTCGAGGTCATGTCTTAAGCATTTTGTCAGTAGCCAGCCCTTGCGGCTGTTAACTTGTTAAGAAGTAAATTACGAAGTGATTTATTTAAGGTCCTTAGTTCACGAGGGGTTAGCCCAAGCCTTCAATCTACGAATCTTCTTTAGTGGATACTTTTCTAGATATATCTTCTTTGCAAATCCAACTATCCACGTCGAGGGGTGCAACTGAAGCCATATTCGCAACAATAAGCGAAAAGAAAGAGCAGCATACCGGCAGCGAGGGAGAAGTTAAGCTGAAATAAGCGATAAGGGCATGCATGTTAGTCTTTGGAGGTCAAGCTAAGGGTGAAATTATTTTACTTGATTTCTACCAGTGGTTGCGCCATTTAGGCGGATCGTAGTGCTCTTTTTTGTACCATTTTAAAGCCTTAGTATTCACCTTTGGTGTAACGGGTGTATAGTTTTATGAAATTAACACTTAAAGGGTGTTAATTAATATATTATCTAAAAGGTAGATAATATTTGGAGAACATTACTTTATATAGTAATATTCAGAATTCTTATCCGTTGTTAAAACAATTAATTATATACACCGCTGTGCTTACAGCTTCCGCCCCTCCACTATTTGAGGAGATTTCTCCTCAAGTACGTGGGGACCTCTTTCCTCAACGTCTTCGGGCTGTGATTGCGCTATCACAGTCGGGTCCTCTACGGTCGATTCTCTACTCGACCTAGGATCATCGTGTTGTCCCTTTGGGGCAACCGGTATACTCATTGAATGTAGCCCACTAAGCGTACATTCATGTCTCAATCCACTCGACCTCTTCGAGTGGTGGACCTTCGGCGCTGCCTGTGCATTAACAGAGCCGCCGGCAGCTGACTCCACAATGTGATTAGTATCACACTGTGATCTTGTGCAGTTGAACTAACGACCGTACCACAAGTGAAGCCATCGCACTCAGTCGTAGTACATCCACACGCTTGTGGACGCTCCAAGACGTTCACCAGATGGCCACCTGATGAACAAGTGGCAGGCATCTTTACGGATCGATGCTGCCAGCTGATCCTTGGCTCGTGTTTTCTGAGCCAAGGTAAACCTAGGATGACATCAAATTTGTCATCCAAATTCAGTACGATGAAATCATCATCATACTGTAAATCTCTTAACGTGTAGTGAAATTTCACTACGCGTTTCATCACTGTTATCGATGCGCCTGTCGCTAGACGCACCGTCATCCTCGTTGGAGGGATGTCGCGCTCAATATATTTGAGCCTACTACCCTCTAGTGACTGGCGACGAATAAAGTTATTCGACGCTCCGCAGTCCACTAGGGCTTTAAGTGACAAATCATTTGTCACTTTTGACTTTTAAGGTGATGAGGGATACCTCATCGCCAGGTGCAGAGACACATAATGATTATGTGTCTGGAGCAACTTTAGTCAAGAGATTTGCAAATTCTCTTGATGTTGCTGGATCAGTAGGGCGTTGCGCCCCTATTGAGCCCGACCGTTTTTTTAAGGTCCGCCTCGCTGCTGTGATTTCGCAACAACGTCGGACCCGTGACCGTTGCCCTTTTTGCATTAGGTCCATATTTATGGTCAGTACCTCTCGGTACTGGGCGTGAAGCACTACGATTATTAGCATAGTGTCCTAACTTTTGACAGCGATTGCATTTTTCTGCAATCGCTTGTTGTTTGAAAAGCGAGGTCTCTCGCTTTCGATGTAAGAGAGGTCCATGTGCTCTGGACTTCCTAAATCGTGTCGTCATGGAGGACGATACGATGACGAACTAGCTTAAGCCTGTCTCAAGCTTAAAATCCTTCTATTCCGCAACGGATGTTGCTTCTTGAAGCGTATCCAGTCCCAAGCGGAACAGGTGGGTCTTTACGGGACCATCCGTAAGACCTTGCATGAACACCGTAATCAACGTGTGTTCTTGGACTATGTTATTTGTTATACAACTCGCTAAGAGTCGTATGTGCTGAAAATATGCGTGAACATCACGCTTGCCTTGCTTAAGTTTCAGAAGCTCTGAACGAGCTCTGAACTCAGCCCTTGGCGGTTCAAACGTCTGTTTGAGCCGGGCTTTAAAAGCCTATAGCGACCCAAAGACGTATGGGTCGCGCAACGTAAGGCTCAATGCCCAAGTTTTGGAGCGACCTGCCTAATCTGATTGAGCGAATGCGACTTGCATTTGCTCGTCGACGATGTGACGTGCCCTTAATGCATCGTCCAACTCGACAAACCATCTCAAGAGAGAGTCTTCTTCGACTCCCCTATACTTAGAGATGTCAATCTTTCAGGTTTCCGGACGACGCGTGTGCGTCATCCCAGGTACAGGGTTCTGTACTTGTTGTAACCTCAACAATTCTGCCTGTTGAGAGCCTTGCGGATTAAGCAAGGCTACCTTCTCCTTCGCCTCGTCATGTTCATGTGTATGAACTTGGCGATGATAAATAGAGGGCATCTTTGTCAAAATCGGACAG
The DNA here is from genome assembly GCF_004359215.1 of Bremia lactucae. Taxonomy (NCBI): domain Eukaryota; phylum Oomycota; class Peronosporomycetes; order Peronosporales; family Peronosporaceae; genus Bremia; species Bremia lactucae. The sequence continues at coordinate 2,815,149 of NC_090622.1, read as the reverse complement.
CATGGCCAAGATGGCATCGTTCCCTACGGTCGAACTCATTCGTTTGACCGCACTCCTTTCTATGTCACTTAGAAAGGAGTAGCTATCACGCGAAACGGACGAACTACAAAGTGCTACCAGGTGTAACGGAGCACTACTGACTTGTACTGTTTCAATAAAAGTCCACTTCGCACTGCCTCGGTGCGAGTGGTGCCTCACGTCAGTTCACGCACCTAGTACGTGCAAAGGAAGACTCTCTTTATAGCACTTGCTTAAAAGAGGTTGATAAAACCGTATTTAATATAATTAAGTTCTTCTGCTTCTGTCTATTAAGTACTAAATTAATTTTAAACTAATACAAAACATGTAATGAAGTCTTATCTGTCTTTTTCTTTTGCGTGCGTCCAGCGCTGACTGGACCGCGGAGAAAGTAGATATAATGGTGTATATCTACCAATAGATAAGCTTTTAGGAAATTACCACGTAAAGATATATTCTCCAAATATTCTCTACCTTTTAGATAATATACAATTAACAACCTTAAAGTGTTAATTTTCTTGTAACGATACACCCCGTTACACGTGTAGATCGGTTGATTCAAACTAAAATCAACCAATTAAAAGAATCACTGTCTTATCGCGTCAATATTACCAAAATTGGTAATATTGGAACTGTTAAGTCGAATTTGATAAAAGACCAAAAAATCTATTGATTTTCTCTTAAAGGAAATCGTATTTATTATTCCTCTTACCGAAAATAATATTTATGAAACGGAAACACCATTACAATGTACTTACAGGGCTTTTTAAATATGACCTGAATGCCTTTAAGAAATTACCCCGTATTCACCTAACATATGCTCCAGCGCAATTAACAAATTGACGAAATTGACAACCAGAAATAATTCGGAGTGTACTACTTCAATAGCTTTTAAATGTCAAGTAAAATTTGACGCTTACAGATTTAATTAATACATCAACATTAAATTACGTAGCATCATTGTTGTTTGTATTATCCTTTTAGTTGTCATCTGTATTGAGCTTTTCCATGCCATTTTCAAGATCTATTCTCTTTCTTGCATCGGCTCTTTTTCTTCTTTTTGCTGCCATTGTTTTTTCAACTGGGTCTATCTCTCTTTTTACAGTCTCTGATTTGCTTGTAGCTCCTTTTGCGGTTGAAGCTGTATCAGTAATCTCTTTCGCGGCTTCTTGGAACAACTTCTCGTCTTCTTTGGAGAATTTGAATAGTTTGGAGCTGGAAAACATTCTCTCCTCAGATTTCGCAGATTTGCGCAGTTCTCCAGCTTTCAGGTATCTAGCAACTGGCGCGACTGGGATTGTGTCACGCATTTCCTGCTCTATATTAGCGGCTACGAGGAAAGCACTCGAATCTCCGAGGGAAATCGCAGACACAAAAATACTGCTAATCAGGAGCATACGCACCATGTCGCTCGTTGAAATAAGAAAGAAAGAGATCTTACTGAGACGGAAGCAAAATGATAATGACTCGCTCCAATTAAAACTGTAGCGGTCTCTTGAAAACAAAAATTAAAATTAGACGAGTCATGCAATCGATTGCCACCAATGAAGTGGTGGTAGCCTTGTCGCAGTAGACCTAATGCGAAAAAGATTAGATTTTTTATGCAAGTTGTAAGGGATAGTGACGCTAACAATAGCAAGTATGAGCTAATATAACGAGACTTTCGAAAAACTCCGATCAGGTGGAAGATCCAATACCATTTATCTTGCTTGAAATAGAATGGGGGACCTGACTGTGCGGTGACCATAGGCTTTGTTAGTTTGCAGTGGCTATCGGGCAATAAATATCTTATGATAGATAAAGAGTAGACATGACAGTCCTGTTTATCATACAAGAATGTCACTGTTTAGCAATTTGTGCCTCCCCCAACCGAAGTTTCTTAAAAAAAGAACGAGCGGATAACGTGATGCGCTGGCATGCGCGAATCCACTTTTATGGACAAGACGTGAGCGGGACGACATCCTCCCGTTCCTGGACGGAGATAAAGCCTTTTAGCGTAGGACACGTGGAAATCTTGACTTTTTCGTTGCGACAAATAGAGCCGGCATCTGATTCATATAAATATGATGGCTTCTTTTTGCACGAAAATTAACGACACGTTTGCTTAACAAATAAGACAAAGCACAACATATTGAATATTTTGCAGCCAATATCACGTGCTTAGGTATTTAATAGACTCATTGCGCCATTAAGATATAAAGTAATGTCATATCGAACCATTGTACAAGCTCAACAATTGCTGTGGTCACAATATCGGAAGCAAGCCGACAACTAATCGAGATGCCGTAAAAAAAACTTCCAGCAACTTTCTTGGACTGTTCGGAAATGGATGCGACATTCATGCGTTATTTCGCATCGCAAGCATTGAGCTGGAAAAAAGTTCAGATTAATTAAGACCATGTTTTTACCACCAGCTGCAGAAACGAAATTTCAAATATATACATCACGCTCATCGATAATTGAAATCATCTGGAAGAGAAAATTGGGTATTCATGCGACGATTGAGCGACCAGATGACTTAACACCATGCGACAACACCAAAATATAGTTAGCCCCGGGAGTGATGACACAGCCATTTTAAAAAGTTGCGTTTTAACCAATATTGTGTCGACACACGCTTCACCACGAGAAATCAAAGCTCCATATATCCTTTTGCAAGGCAAACGATATTTTTACTTGCGCGTAAAGCATGAGATGCAGTTTTGAGGACAAGAAGTATCCTATAATAGCGTCATTGATATTGGAGATCCGCAAGGGAATTTTAGATTTATATGCCCGATAAACAATTTAGGCAACAATAAAAGTATTATTTTGTCCCCAATGATGCAGCAAATGAAGTGCAAGCCACTAAGTAGGAGTGAAGTATGAAAGTAGAATACCTTCACTCGTCTTTTTGGATCCTTTTGACAAATGATGTGGCTAGATTAAAACTAGACACTGTTTTATTCACGTTCGACTAGGGAAATATATTTAAACCAAATGTAATTAAATATAAACTTTATCCAATGATTGGATGCCATCTGTAGATGTGTATTCCTGCATGGCGAGCTTACTTTTTTAAATCGCAGATGATGTCTTGATCCCCTTAAATGCGAAAGCACATTAAGACACAAGGGTGGGTGTAGACAGGTGCTACTATAGCAGCCACGCTCTACTTACGCACACACCTTTAGGCACAGTGAGAAGGCGGTTTGACCGTCTTCTCACACGTGCAGTGAGATTGTTGGTGGGCCCCTAAGCGACCTCACCCAACGAGCTAAGTACTTTAGTACAAGTGTCGTCACGGAAGCGGTAATCCGTCTTCACGTGCGCACTTCTTAAGTTGAAAGTTGTAGGTGGGCAAGTCTTTATGGGGGCACGCTCTACTTAAGCACACACCCTAGCGCAGCGGAGAAGCTGTTTGACCGTCTAATTTCGTGTGCCGTGAGGTAATTGTGGTGGGCGCCTTAGCGACCTCATCCAACGCACTAGGTACTCTGGTAAACGTGTCGTCACGGGAGCGGTGATTCGACTCCTCGTGCGCACTTGATAAGTAGAAAGTAGTTTGAGACCGATTTAAATATAATCGCATTAAATATAAATTCCAATTTTTACCAAATTGAACTGTCATCTCTATTGATTACACTAATATGTTTTGCGAGCGTATCTCTATATATCTCGCGTAACGGATGACGCTAGGCGACATCCCTCCTAATGTGAATGCACCTATGTGCATCACATACACAAGGGTTGGTCACAAATGTGAACCACACTCAAGTGGTGGGTCTAATTACTTTATTTAAGAAATTGACCATCCCCTTGAGTACACCAAGTGTATTTAACGGGGACTGTGTAACATTAGGGCAACTTTAGCCAGTTACACTATCCACTCCCTTAAAGAACGAAGTTACATTTTAAACTTCGATAAAGTGGAAGGAAGAACTATGCTGCTTGACGCGCCGCTAAGTCTCTGATTCACTCTAGCGACCTCTGTTTTCATACACGGCGCCAAAGGTGCCACCTACATGGGCAACGTTGGAGGGTCGTCTGCGAAGACGCCCACTAACTCTTGCATTTAGCGCGCGCGCCGCGTTAACACGCCCTGCAGCGTCCAATGCCTTAGCTGAAACGCCGACCGCTACTGCTGCTGTCGCGTTAACGGGGCTTAAGGATTCATCCCACTTAATCAGTGAGGATGTTGATCCGTCGCTCATTGTCGACTACAATGAGTCGAGACCGTTGCCGTCACCTCAAAGTAATGATGCGGACAAGGATCTCACGAGGAAGGATGATGGCACATTATTGCCCATCCAAACTTCTATCATTGCTCATAACATGGAGACAGCAACACTTACGAATGCTGTCTCGTCGTCTGCGCTGGATAGCGCAGCGACGGTTATTGCGAGCGCTGCCCATAAAGGCGCAGCCGCTTCTCCGTTGGGTAAAACCACACCGTCTTTTGCTCAGACCATTATCCATAATGGTTCTGACATAGAGGATTCTGAGCGTAACGCTCCGCCGACGACGCGTGAATGTGCTTAGTCGCTGTCACAAGCCAGCCGTATTAAACGTGGCTGTGTGACGGGTGGCATATCACTTATGCTCCCTCTCTCTGAATGGCCTCGTGTAAACGGGACAATAGCGTCGCTCAAAAAACGCGCTTTTCTAAATGCTCAAAACTATTATGGTGTCATTAAATTATGGAAGACCCGGTCGTGTTGCGTTTAAATGAAACGCCCGACCAATACGAGGCGAAATTCTTGCGCCGCATTCATCCGCATTCCGATGCGATGATACAGCGGTCGCAGCGAATTAATATCGCCCGCTTGCGTGTGAAAGAAATCATGGGCGGTACTGTACCCCCTGTTTCTTCTCACTACGCTACTTCTGCTAGTCCATTTGAGACTAGCGAAGAGGCCTCAGCTGGTGCTCCTTTTCATAGGCAGTCACCAAGTAAATTCACCGTCTCCCTCATCTGATCGCCGCTAGACTCACAGTCGGCGTCACCATCGTCTTCTTCGACGAATGGGGGTATGAGGCTCATTTGAGTCTACATACCGTTTCAGACGACCCACTTAAAATACGGCGCGTCTTTATATACGAGGGAAGGGTGAGCCTATAATTTGAGTCACCAACCTCTATTACCACCTTAAAGGGCCCAATGAAACGGTGCAACAACTTCGTAGTACCTCCAGGTAGTACAAAAATTGCATTTTTAGGTAGGGTAGCAATACTTAATAGTACTTTTTCACCCACTTTAAAGCGTTCGTTAATTTTGAGACCATTTCGGTCAGCATATTCTTTTTGCTTGTCCTGTGCGCTTGCCATCTCGTCACGGACTTTTCGTGTGATGGCTAATCGCTTAATCAAAAAGCGTTGAGCCTCGCTCACGCTTTTAGCATCAAACTCGCCTATGATACCGCCGAGAGGTCGGTCATAGGACGTAGTTTTATTGACCACTGCTAAACTGGCAGGGTCACTAGGGAAAGTTCATGTCTTTAAGCTGATAGTGTAATGGGGCACACATCGGTTGGAGAACCGTTGTTGTGGTACATTTACTAAATGGGTAAAATACCCTTTATCTAATTTTAAAATAGTTAGTTGCTTAAATCCCATTAAATATGGGCAATAATTATGTGGTCGCCGCCAGATATAAATCTGGGGCCGAAATCTATTTTAAATTAGCTAGGGTAAGGTTTTTAGATTTAAATAATTAAATAAAGTGCAGTTCCTCATTGATCTTAAAGCGTTAAGTGCCTTCCTAAGGCTTGCGCATTGATTTGTAAGAGATAGAAGCCTTTCTAAGGTATATCCTCTTGGGCACTAGTTGCCACTTGGCTTTACGAACCCCTGAATCCCTTGAACTAGGATTCCTTAAGCTTTAATAGCATGTACGACTCCCAGAGTTGTTAAACCCATAAGCTCAATAGAACTAAGTGACTCTCTGAGTCTGAGAGTCTTTCTCTGACTTTAGGAGCGTGATAGCTCCGCTACACCTGGTAGCACTCGTAGTCAACCTACGCCTGAGTCTTTACAAGACTTATTTTTTACGACAGTGAAAGAGGTTCCAGAATTGTCAGAAGCGCAACGCGCCGCTTATGACAAGCTCAAAATCTTATTCGGGCTTGAGCACGTGGAATTTATTATTTCCCAGGGACCAGAGGTCCTGCATGCAAGGCTTGAAGCTTTCATGCGGTACAAAGCCTCCCTGATCGGTCAGGTACAGGACCCTTTAGCGGCATCTATGCCTACCCGGTACATCTCCGTACCTGACTCAGAGCCGAGGGCTCGCCCTCTAACTGTAAATGTAAAAAAAAATGAGGGAAAAGAGGGAGAAAATCTCCCTTTTTGAATTGAGCAAATGGAAATGTCCATTGATTACGTCTTGTTCTTACCAGAAAGGCAAATGTGGCTATGGCCATGTCCAAACTTGGAGGTAGAGCCATAGAGTGGGCATTAATGTGCAGCACATCCATAAACGACGCTTTCCCCTCATGGGATTCGCTGAAACAGCAAGTGACCAGCATGTTTGCACCGCCTGATCAGGCTTTTTGCATGCGAGCACGACTCCTAGCGACTCGGCAGGGTAAAAGAACCCTGGGGGTCTTTGTCCAGGAGTTGAGAACTCTCATTGCATCTATGCATCAAGACCCGGTGCAAGAGGCAATTGTAGTGACCTTTTTTATGGGGGGTCTCAATGAAGGCATTGCCCGGACGGAATTGTTCCGATCTCATCCGGCTACGTTCGAAGAGGCAGTTGCCATAGCGCTACGCGCCGACTTTGACTTTAAGTCTGCCCGCGTTAGCACGCCTGTTTACCGAACAAGCTCTTCGAGCACATGGGTTCCGTCTAATAGAGCGGAACCTATGTTTATAAGCCTCGTTGAGGAAGGAGAAGAGGCTCTTCAAGCTGTGGAACAGCATAAGACCATCCGTAGATGTTATGTGCGCGAATGCACGAAACATTTACGCCCTGCCTGCCCACTTCGAAATTTGCGTAAAGCCCGAAAGAGCTCCAACTCCGACCTATACCAGAGATCTGGTACGGTGCGGGGAAACGTCGATACCCAGTAGATGCGGGGCGCCCTTCTGGGGAAGACCTAGGCTCGGTTAAACCTCAAGGAGGTGAGAATAAATAGAACCTTGCCCCAATTAGCTTGGTGCTCATTTCGATTGTAAAGGGCTTTGGTAAGCCGTGGTCAATTTTAATTGACTCAGGAGTGTCTTGCAATTATGCTCGACGCCTTTCTATTGAGGGAAATCAACAATACGTGGAGGTACTTAGAGCGCATGGAGATAATACAATAACACTGTTTGCTTAGGGACAGGGACTCGGGTCACTGTTCCCAAAGTTCCATTGAACTTAGGTATAAAGTTTCTGGACTTTGACAGTATGGAACGCTGTCTCGTCCTTGATTTGGATTCGAGATATGATCTCATTTGTTGCCTAGCAAAGGTGGGTCCATGACTCTCCAAAACTTTGCTAGGAATATTGCGCGTGGCGCCTAAGGTCTTAGACTTCCAATTGATCCACGGTCAGGGGAGTGAAGACAGTAAAATGTCTCATCTCGCCCCTGAAAAGAAGCCGTGGCTTTTGCCAGAAAGGCTTATCAATAGCTTGTCTGGAGAAGCTACTCCTCACAATAAATATTACTAATTCGGTTCATGATGTTCTAGCCAGGCCATACCAAGAATGAGTCTGTCACTGTTTTAGACATTGGCATGTCTGAGTTAATAAACTCTAATGTTAAAAACATTAATTTTGAGCCCGACTGAGCAGAAATAAGTAAAACGGCACGTACTTCGTCGAGTAACACTCGCTATACTAACGATTCACTAAATGCTGAAAGCAGCGTGCAATATCCCTGAGATACGTGGAGTGGCACGTCTAAGTCCACCGAGTATGGTCGGCCGAGGTGGCACCATCCTAAGTGTCAATAGTGACACTATTGGCGGTTCGCCAGGGCATTTTGGGTCAAATCCTCCTAATGCACGTGAGGCGACACGTAAACGTTCGCTGGATAAGGAAGTTGAGTTTTTTAACTCTTTATCGGATGTCAAATTAGACACCATGTCTTGTATAGAACCAATACAGGCTGAAAACCCTGGGGACGTGAATGTCCCGGCCTCTAAAAGGCGTATTGTCTTCATCTTCACTCCAAGACAGGATGGACACGAAGCGTGTATACCCTCACAAAGTGATACGAGTGAGCAAGTACATACGCTTGTAAATGGCGTAACCGGTAACATTGAGGGGGAAGTAAGCCTTGCGGCAATCCTCTCGTTACATGCTCTTTTAGAGCTAGACGAAATGTCTATTGATGAGTGCGGTCGAGTCTTAAAAACTGGTGACTTATCTGAAATGATGGTCATTCGACCTATGGTTGAGTTAAACTCATCGTCACTTCTAGACGAAGCTGTCCTGGATGACACAAAAGGTGCACTTTGTGCGCGAAATGGGTCACCGATCCTGGAAGATCCTACGGATCCTTTTTATTCCTTAATTAAGGAATTCCAAGATAAGGTATGTAATAACCCACCATCTGTTTTAGCTCCGGATAGAAGTGTTCATCATGAAATTGACTTAGTAATGGGAACCAAATACTGTGTCACAAGAACAATGGCTTTTACCAAAGGAGCAGTGTGACGTCATTGACGATTTCTTCCATGCAAAGCACGAGGCTGAAATGTTACGAGAGAACAAATCTCCTCATTCGACACCGACATTTTTGTGTCAAAAAGCCAAATGGTAAATGGCGCATTGTACATGCTTATAATAAGCTTAAGGCTGCCACTATACCAGCCCAAACCCCCATTCCTAGAAAAGATGTTCTTTAGAACAATATGGTGGGATGTACAATGTACAGTGCATTGGACTTAGTCAATGGTTACTACCAAGTGCTTATGCGAGCTAGTGATATCCCGCTTACAGCGGTTAGCACCCAAAGCGGCATGTAATGGGAGTGGCTGGTTTTCCACAATGGCTTTCCAACGCCCCGGCAACATTTAATCGTCTAGTGACGCAACTGTTTCGCCCTCATCGAGGTTATGCACAGACTTATTTCGATGACATTTTTGTCCATAGTCGTGCGGAGCAGGGTCGGTCGGATATGGAAAACCATTTAGACCATTTGCGAGCAGTGCTCGAATGCATGCGCACAAAAAAATTGTATGCCAATGCATCTAAATGCATTTTTGGCGCAGACGAAATTCCTTCTTTAGAAAACTTCATTGGAAAGCGATGCCTTAGAGCGATTCCGCTAAGGTAAAAGCCATAGTAGATTGGCCGGTTCCTAAAAACCAAAAGGATTTGCTTAAGTGGTTGGGTCTCGCCAATTATTTACACAAATATAGCAAAAATTACGCTGATATGGCTAGGCCATTATCTAAACTCCTAAAGAAAGATATAGAATGGTGCTGGACTAGCACCGAAAATAATGCTTTTCGAGCAGTTAAGGGTAGTCTTATCCATGCCCCGATTCTGGTACTGCCAAACCCAAATTGGCCTTTCAGTATCGTCTTTGACGCATCAGATTTTGCCATTGGCAGTGCTCTGTTACAAACAGATGTTGATGGGCATCAACGTGTTATTGCGTTCGAGTCTAAAAAGCTTAAAGCTGCGGAAAAGAACTACCCAGTTCATGACAAAGAGTTCCTTGTTATGAAGTATGCTCTCGTCAAATTCAGAGGTCATCCACTCGGCTCTAAGCCGTTTGTGATTTTTACAGATCACACATCATTGCGCACGGCGACTAAGTCGCCCCATCTCTCACAGAAAATGGCCCGATAACTATCTTTTTTTGCGGAATCCAACTTCGTGGTGAAGTATAAGCCCGGCAAGCAAAATGCTTTGGCCGACGCGTTATCACGCAGGCCGGATTATGAGATTCTCATTCAACGACTATCTCGTCACCTATTCCTGAATTAATCAGTTCGGCTTACGCCAAGGATAAACAGTGTGCAGCTCTGCTACGAGCGTTATAGGACTCAAATTGGGTATTAAATTGGCGGCACGTTTGCGTGCAAGGTTACATCGATTTCTATCGATAACAACCTGTTGCACAAACATCGCGGACCCTCCGCGTGTCATTGTTCCTCATGATGAGGAGGTGAAGTACCGGATCCAATATGAGGCACACGATACTGTCCTTGGTGGTCATCTCGCTTGAGAAAAGACCTACGGCTTCATAGGCCAGAGTCGGTGGCCCAAACTTTAAAAATGGGTCAGCACATATATTCGCACATGCGAAACGTGCCAACGGATTAAACCCTCGACACATGCTGCTGCGCCACTGGCGAGTCTTCCCGTCCCCATAGGATTGTGGGAGTCCATTAGTATGGATTTCGTCTTTGGGCTACCGAAAGATTCAGCCGGTAACTCCGGTATAGTGGTCTTTGTTGACCGTTTGAGCAAAATGGCTTACTAAGCAGCCGTGCCAGATTCCATTGATGGAGACGGTACAGCTAAGCTGTTCATCGATCGCGTGTTTCGAAAACATGGTTTGCCAGTGGCAATTATCTCTGATCGGGATCCCCGATTTTACGGGTAAATCTGGAAATCAATTTTCCGAGTGCTTATAACCAGATTGGAGATGTCCACTGCGGACCATCCACAGACCGATGGTCGAACTGAACTTGTCAATCGCGTCATTGAAGACGTTTAACGCAGCGTGTGTGCTCAGACACCAAAGCGCTGGAGCTCAATGCTCCCAGTAGTGGAGTTTGCGTTCAATGACGCTGTTCATGCCTCTACAGGCTATACTGTGTTCTATGTAAACGGTCTTACCAACCGCGCGTTCCATTAACGATACCACTGCAGGGTTAAGGGCTTGGTGGGGGAGAATCGGCCGATAGGCTTGCTGATATCAGCCCTGTTACCGTTCGGAAACAAGTAAGCGAGTTTCTCGCGACGCGATTTAGTATCTTAAGACATGTAAGAGATACGATGGCTGATAGCCAAGACAAACAAAAACAAGAAGCAGATGCCAAAAGCAGAAACTGTATTAATTCGTATATGGTCGGAGACCGAGTTTTACTAAACGCTAAGAACCTACCTACCAACTTGGTATCCGCGGTCTTCAAGACCAAATTTCGCCCGCGCTTTATTGGACCATTTACGTTCGTGGCCAAGAAGGGCCTAGCTTATACGCTAAACCTTCCCAACAAGCTGCGTACACATCCAGTGTTTTACGTTGGCTTGCTTTAGCCATATCGGGACCCTTCCCACTTGGACTTGAAGGCGCTTGCGCCGAGACAGGCGGTCGTGCCGCAGATTGTTGCATCCTCACCAGGATATCCAACTGGCCCTCTTTACGTGGTAAAAGCGATTTCGGCGAAAGACGCCCGAACCGCCTCAAAAGAGCTCCCAACCCGAGCAAGGACCTCACGAAGAAGTTGCACCTCGTGTCGTTGAGCATCAAATGCTTCCGCCGAAATTTCGGCCCCCTCCCGCACCGCTTGATGCGCGGGGAAACCTTCAGTTTCATGTGGAGAAACTTTTAAAGCGACGTCGTCGTGAGGGTCAATACTAGTATCTGGTGAAGTGGCTAGGGTAACCCTCTTCCAAAAACTCTTGGGAGTTCGAGGTACCTCTTCGGCAAGATTGCCCGTACAACGTTGACATTTTTGAGCTCCAAGCTGAGGGTCAACTCGCGTCAAACGTCGCTTCCCACTACTAAACGTGGGATTAGGTGGATCTAAAGCCTCAGTGCGGCTTCGATCCTTGGTTGTACGGTCAACCGTAGCACTGAAATATCGGCTAGCCTTACTTCGTTTTGTGGCATAAATGCTGAACGTAACTGGCCTTTGGCCTAAAGCTTAGCGAAGTCGAAGCGAAGCTTCACCTTAATCCGCAGACTCTCTGATATTCCAGATATTACGGAGTTTGCGGGCCCGGTGAACCCAGTTCTCAAATGAGACTTCGTTTTCACTCCTTGTTTCGTTTGGAAACAAAACGATCAGAATCTTTCTCATGCAGGTCACCGAAGCCCCACAAGCTTGATCACGTAAACGCGTCAGATACTGGCTTCGCGTCATTACCTTCGGCGTAAGGTAATGCTCATGAAGAGCGTCGCGGGCAGCGATCTCCTCCGGCGTCCTCGCCGGGTCACCAGTGATCCAGGGGAAGGGCTCGCATCTCTATCGAGATGCGCGATGAGATTGACGTTTTGCCATCGATTTACAGGCGCCAGAGGCGCGTGTTTTCTGATAGACCTTATGATCCATTGGATGGGTCTCGTCATACTGACGGACGAGGCTCTCAACGTCAACAACCAGCTGGGAACGAGGCTCCCTGCTGTCATGTGAAGGTTGTAAACCGCACCAGCGAACAAGATAACTTGTTCGCTACCCCTTCACATCACGGAGTATACGTTCCACAAGGAAACGTTGACAGCCTTGGAAATTCACCAATGGTTGTGGCGGAGGAGTGAAAATTAAATCCGACCCATGTGTCGGATCTAGTGTCGATGGTCGACAAACTCGATCGCTTCCTCCATGATTTGGAGGAGGGACTTGACCACGAGCGCGGTAAGCGTCGCTCGTTGGAGCAGACGGTGCAGGCTCACCATATCGAGCGGTTGGAAGACCGTTCGAAGAGTGCGTACTCCTTGTTGGAGTACGAGCGGAAGTATCATGCTGTCCGCGATGAGCTGTCGTCAGCTCATCGTAGCTTCGAGGATCTTCGAAACCGGCCTGAGAAACTTCAGGTTCAACATGAAAATCTGGTTCGCGATCACAATAATCTTTTGGGTATTCTTGTAAAGAGTGGTCAAATCCGTCCTCGGAAGAAGCCGCGTACTGATGGTACGGCCGGAGCCGACCAACGTAAAACGTAGGATGCGTTCGCATCCTACGTCGCAATTCTATTGTGTACGCATTGCCTCTTCGATGCAGTACACGGAAAGGCCCAATGAACTTGGGTAGTAGTTTAATGCTACCCACATTAGTGACTAATCGTTTAGGTAAGTTTACCGTAGAGAGTAGCACTAGATCATTAATTTGAATGAATTAACATTTGCTCTTCCATGTTTGTCTGCATTCCATTTCTGTCGGTCCACTGCGTTAGCAATAGAATCCTGAACGAAACGGATAATTGATTCTCGAGTTAGCAGAAACTCTTCCGCTAACTCATTTGTTTTGTCTTTTTCAGTACGCTTAGTGCGTACTGCCATGAGATCAATCTCATTTTCGATGTCGTTTTCTTCGACATTGACATCACTCGCGTCGTTGTTATTTTCGACGCGTGTTGAGCATGAGCCAGAATTGGTTTTGCTCCTGCGAGTCCCCCCCCCTTAGACTAGAGGATCCCTCTAATTGGGTCGGTATGCGAGGATGGCGTAAGCCATTCACAAAGAACGGTGTATGCGTTGTAGACGCATGCACCGAATTATTGATGGCGAATTCGACCATCGGTAAAAACTCGCTCCAATTCGGATACGATTGGACGTAACCTCGAAGTATCTCTTCGAGGACGCTGTTTGATTATCCGTTTCTGGGTGATCGGATGTTGACATAGTCAGCCGTGTTCCGAGAGATCAGAATACGGATTGCCAAACTCCGCCGATAACGGTGGATCTCTATCCGAGACCAGTTCACGGAGTAAACCGTGGAATTTGAATACCGTGTCGATAAAGACACGGGCACAACCCGGAGCCGTAATCGACTCTGGTACCGCAGCAAGGTGCACCATCTTGCTGAATCTGTCTACAAAAACAAGGATTCCATTATTTTTGTGGTCGTTTTCGGGAAATCCGAAGACGAAGTCCACAGATACGGACTGCCAACACTCTGCTGGAAGTTGTAGAGGTTGGAGAGGTGCACGGGATGAAGGGCTGGGCTTCACCCGTTGACATACTTCGCAAGCACGAACGTACTTGCGCATAAACTGATACTGGCGGGGCCAATAAAAGTCGCGACTTACTGTGAGTTAAGTTTTCTCACGTCCACGATGCCCAGTTATTGGTGCATCGTGACGCTCATACATGATGCGCAAGCGCAAATCATTGGGATTTGGGATGGAGTGTCGCCTGCAAGGGCTGTGAAATACAATATGCCGTTGCGTGTTGTGTATCGATCGGATGACGATCGATATAAAGCCGGTAAATATTAAAAAAGTATTATCGGATGCATTTATCTGATAATCCAATAAACGCAACGGACCCTTATCTTCTTCGTAGGCTTTTTTTTAAGTCATCAAACAAGGTTGATGACAGAACACTTGAAATGAGTGTTGCAACAGTGGGATTATTTTCACTGTTGGAACGCGCAGCCGGCTCGAAATCGGGTCGGCATGGAATGGTCTGTCTTGATCTGCAATCGCGAAGATGGGCGATTGCATCAAGCTTTGCTTGATACCTTCGAAGGAATGCCGACAATCGGCGATCCATAGCGTTTTATCGTCTTTTTTTCAAAGACAAGAGAGATGAACTGTCATCTCGGCATAATTGCGGAAGTACTTATGCAAATACGCAGGAACTTTCCAAGTCCCTTGACATCGACTGGAACTGACCATCGGTAAATGCCTTGATCTTTTCGGGATCAGGGCGCACGCCGTGTTTACCGACGTTGCACCCAAGAAGTGGTATTTCGCTTGCAGCGAATATGAACTTCTTGAGATTTGCGTACAACTTATGCTTTAGAATAAACGTGACTTTAAGGAACTCCCACGTCCGTCTTTCCGTCATAAGTCCGGCTATAGACGAATACACCGTTAATAACTCAGAGCGAATTCTCGCACCGGTCTCAACAGATTCGTTACGCATCTATCGAATGTTGCACTAAGCCCCATATGGCATTACTAGCCATTCCCAGAGCATCCCACTGGGAGTGCTCACTGCTGTGTACGGGATGTCTTGTTCTCGCATAAGGATCTGATAAAATCCATCCATCAGATCCATAAACGATAAGATGGTACTCTTAGACATGCCATCTATGATTCCGTATTTTCTAGGTATCGGTGTTTAAGCCGGTACCGTTGCAGCATTCAGTTTATTGAATGCGTGGACTATCCGCCACCCTCCTGTGGCCTTTCGCACACAGAAGGTCAGAGAGCTATGTGGGGAGGTTAACTTCCTCACATATCCCGCTTTCAATCGATCGATAAATTCTTTATCGATCGCAAGTACTTGTTCACGAGGCAGTGACCACTGCTTCATGACACAGTACTTCGAGTCCATATTGAGCTTGATCTCATGTCGAGTGCCTTTATCCTTAGGGAACTCGCATGGAACTGTTTCAGGGAATACATCCTTAAATTCAATCAAATCCGTGTATAAAGGATTTGTCTTACGATACTCCCAGTATTGACTAATATATATCTCGATCCGAGTCTTCACATCGGGGACACTTTCGTCCATCGATGAGCTGCTGAGAACCCGTTCGTTCTCTGCAATAATAATCGCTGACCAAATATCGTTCACGTATTCGTCCTCTGTGACGAGAACGCAGATTTGCTTGATTTTACCACTATGCAGATCTCTCAAGAACCGCTTAACTTCTAGGGTTGGTACTTGAGTTATCTCCGAAGTTAACTTCGGAGGCGCATACAGATCAAAAGTATAAGCGCCTACTCTTGAACCGTTATTATCCAAGACATTTAATGTCTCGGTTTCTTCATGGGATTTATCCACAGGCTGCCGGGGGATTAATCCCTCGGGATTTAGAAGTCTAGTAACTTCTACCATTTGAGGGGATTTCTCCTCAAATACGTGGGGACCTCTTCCCTCAACGTCTTCCGAGTGTGATTGCGCTATCACAGTCGGGTCCACTACGGTCGACTCTCTACTCGACCTTGGATCATCGTGTTGTCCTTTCTGGGCAACCGGTATACTCCTTGAATGTCGCCCACTAAGCGTACATTCATGTCCCAATCCACTCGACCTTTTCGAGTGGTGGACCTTCGGCGCTGCCTGTGCATTAACACAGCCGCCGGCAGCTGACTCCACATTGTGATTGGTAATCACACTGTGATCTTGTGCGGTTGTACTAACGACCGTACCACAAGTGAGGCCATCGCACTCACTCGTAGTACATCCACACGCTTGTGGACGCTCCAAGACGTTCATCAGATGGCCATCTGATGAACAAGTGGCAGGCATCTTTACGGATCGATGCTGCCAGCTGATCCTTGGCTCGTATTTTCTGAGCCAAGGTAAACCTAGGATGACATCAAATTTGTCATCCAAATCCAGTACGATGAAATCATCATCATACTGTAAATCTCTTAACGTGTAGTGAAATTTCACTACGCGTTTCATTACTGTTATCGATGCGCCTGTCGCTAGACGCACCGTCATCCTCGTTGGAGATATGTCGCGCCCAACATATTTTGAGCCTAGGACCCTCTAGTGACTGGCGACGAATAACGTTATTCGACGCTCCGCCGTCCGCTAGGGCTCTGAGTGACAAGTCATTTGCCACTTTCAACTTCAAGGTGATGAAGAGTTACCTCATCACCAGGTGCAGAGACACATAATGATTGTGTGTCTGGAGCAACTTTAGTCAAGAGATTTGCAAATTCTCTTGAGGTTGCTGGATCAGTAGGGCGTTGCGCCCCTACTGACCCCGGCCATTTTTTGGCGGTCCGCCTCGCTGTTGCGATTTCGCAACAACGTCGGATTCGCGACCGTTGCCCTTTTTGGCATACGGTCCAAAATTACGTTCAGTACCTTTCGGTGCTGGGCGTGGGGCACTACACTCATGAGCATAGTGTTCTAATTTTTGGCAGCGATGGCATTTCTGCGATCGCTTATTGTTCGTAAAGCGAGGTCTCTCGCTTTCGACGTAAGAAAGGTCCACGGGTTCTGGACTTCCTAACTCGTGTCGTCTTGGAGGACGATATGATGACGAACTAGCTTGAGCCTGTCTCAAGATAAAGTTCTCCTGTTCCGCAACGGGTATTGCTTCTTCAAGTGTATCCATTTCCAAGCGGAACAGGTGGGTCTTTACGGGACCATCCGTAAGACCTTGCATGAACACCGTAATCGACGTGTGTTCATGAACTGGGTTATTTGTAATACAACTCGCTAAGAGTCGTATGTGCTGGGCATATGCATGAACATCACGCTTGCCTTGCTTGAGTTTTAGAAGCCCTGAACGAGCTCTGAACTCAGCTCTAGGCGGTTCAAACGTCTGTTTGAGTCGGGTTTTAAAAGTCTAGCGACCCAAAGACGTATGGGTCGCGCAACTTCAGGCCAAATGCTCAAGTTTTGGCACGACCTGCCAGATTTGATTTAGCGAATGCGACTTGCATTTGCTCGTCGATGATGTGACGTGCCCTTATGGCATCGTTCAACTCGACAAACCATCTCAAGAGGGAGTTTTTTTCGACTCTCCTATACTTATAGATGTCAATCTTTAAAGTTTCGGGACGACGCGTTTGCGTCGTCCCAGGTACAGGGGTCTGTTCCTGTTGTAACCTCAACAGTTCCGCCTATTGAGAGCCTTGCTGATTCAGCAAGGCTACTTTTTCCTTCATCTCGTAAAGTTCGTGTTGTATGAACTTGGCGATGGTTGAATGGAGGACATCTCTGTCTAAGTTGGACAGCAATGTTAAGATTGCATCGTTTAGTACGGTCGAACTCATTCGTACAACCGCACTCCTTTCTATATCACTTAGAAAGGAGTAACTTTCAGCGGAAACGTGATGCGTATTCCCACTATCATCTAACATGTCCATGTTAGATGTGAGAAGTGTGGTCCTTGGACGGACTACAAAGTGCTACCAGGTGTAACGGGCCACTACGACTTGTACTGATTCAGTTCAAGTCCACTTCGCACTGCTTTAGTTGCGAGTGGTGCCCTACGTTATTTCACGTTCACAAGTACGTGCAGAGGAAGACTTCTCTTATGGTAACTAGCTGGAGAGGGTAAAATGAAAACTGTATTAAATATAATTAAGTGTCTCTTGTTCTATCTTTGTAAATGCTAACTTAATTATAATCTAATACTAAACATGTAAATGAATTTTTATCTCTATCATATCTGTAACTCTCTCTTTGATTACTCCTACAGCTGATTAGTCTGCGGAATAAATAGGTATAATGGTCTATACCTATTTATGGACACGGCACATGCTGACTCGACGCCTTCCTTGTTGGGGTTCAAAGCTAATCCCTGAAACGATCACTTGCGTGTGTTTGGACCGAAAGGATATGTTCATATCGACGATGTGACGTGGACGAAAGTCGAGTCCGAGAGTTATCACTGTATGTTCCTAGGATACGCCGAGAACGCAAAAGATTACCGTCTATTTGACTACGATGCTTCTAAGGTCAAAGTTTCACGTTCGGTAAAATTGGACGTGCGATAGGTGGGCGGTATAAATGACACGCAGTTGCCGCAGCCTGAAATGGTGATATATGTAACCAAAGACAATGATGCTGAAAGCGCCTTCCTACCTGAGGAGCACCAGCAGTCAAGGCTCGAGCCCATGAATCTGCCGACGAACCTGTACTGGATGTGGAAATGAACGAGATGGAAGCCGAGCAAGAACTAAGGCATCTACAACTGACCACACCAGATATAAATTCAACTGGACAGGAGCTGACAGAGTATCGACTACCACCACAACGTGTTCATGACGACCGCTTGGTGTTTCACCCCGAGGCGGGGAACTCGAGACGTACCAGAGAGCCCCCATTTCTACAAGAAAATAGTTCGGTCGGTAATGACAATCATCGGTACGACTGGAGCGATGAACCTTAATCACCGAAGCGTGCCAGAAATTTCGAAGAAGGCTTGCTCGCCGAGGTAGTACTGGCATATGCTGCGAGCGTTAATGACGTTAAAAACACGCTAAACACGTATGCAGAGGCTAGTTCCAGTGGTGAATTAGCCGGCAATTAATGAAGAGCTTCAGTCGCACGCCAAGAACAGACAAGGACTCTTATTTCCCTAATCGAATGCCGTTGGGTATTCGCTAATAAGCGTGACGAAAATAATCGAGTGATTCGATACAAGGCTCGCTTGGTAGCTCAAGGGTTCAAGCAGAAGTTTGGAGTCGACCTCGTTGAAATATTATAGCCATTGGCAAACATGAACTCTATACAAGATGTACTTGCTGTGGGTGCGGCAGCCGGCTATTCTATGGAGCAGCTGGACGCAGATACATCGTTCCTTAATAGTGGCTTAAAGGAAATGGCATTCATGGAAGTTCTATTAGGTGTGAAGAACGCTAAGGGCATGATATGCAAGCAAGAGAAGGCTATTTACGGCTTGAAGCAAGCAGCAAAAGCTTGGAACACGACAATTTAACACGTATTTTTGAAAAATAGTTTCAAGAGCTGTGGTGCGGACCAATGTGTTTCTGTACAGTACACTCAATAAAGATTCGTGTATACGTGTGTTTCTACGTGGATGATATGATCATCGCTGCAGAACGAGCGAGGGGATTCATAAAGTCAAGATGCCTCTAAAATACCTTTAAATGAAAGAGCCGGGCACGGTAGAGTTTATTTTGGGTATGAAGATTGACTATTACAAGATTAAAGAAACCCTCATGACCAAGCGAAGACGACACATCGATGACGAGGTAGAACGCTTCAATCAGCAAAGCGCAAAGACGTTTGAGAACCCATGCGCTCTTGACATGAATCTGTCGAAGATGCTGTCACCAACTACAGAAGATGAACTTGCTGAAATGAGAGGCTTCTCGAAATATTAAAAGCGTATCGATTGGAAGAGTTTGAGAGTGGCCGTGTACTCCTGAGTCGCGATGCAAACTCTAGGAAAGACGTGTTTGACAATTGGAAATGCGTCCGCCAAAATAGCAAGATCGCCTTTCAAGATGGTGATGCCTTGGCCGATTACGACTCCTACAGCCCAAAAATTTAGAGCGCGAGCGAGACGAAGAAATTGAGCCTAAGAACAAGCGCCACCAGAGGACTCACTTACTCGAAAGAAGCCGAGGTTCCAAAGCCAAGGCGATACAGTCGATATCAATCGCTCGAAGAAATGTCTGTTGTGGCACACTATTTTGAGTCCGCGTACATTGTAGTCTCGGTGGGAGAAACGCCGACCACATTCAAGTCGGCGATGGAATCCAGCAAAGGCAAGAAGCATGCAACTCGAAGATGGAATCACGTCAAAAGTAAAAGACTTTATATCTTGGCCGAAACACCCATCGATTACCAATTGGTTCGCTACCAAGAGGACGCGAGCCAATTGGTAATTGATGGGTTTTTCGCGTCGAGAAACATTGAGATGGTAAGGTTGAGCGGCACAAGACGCGTCTAGTAGCCAAAGGCTTTGCATAGACCTTTAGCATCGACTACGAAGAATCGTTGACGCCTGTGTCCACGAATTCTGCTCAGTTTTGCTGCCAAGTACGGACTCACTGTCCATTTAATAGCCGTGAAGACAGCTTTTCTCAATGGCAAGATCGACGAGGACATCTACATGGTGCAGCCAGATGGTTTTAGTGATACGGTCGATCCAGACTATGTGTGCAAACTGGAACGGACATTGTACGGGCTACAGCAGTAGCCTCGCACGTGAAATAAGACCATCTATGATTTATGCTAGAGCTTGAGCTCAAGAAGTGCGAATTTGTCCATTGCGACTGCATGAAGCGTTATGGCAAAGACGTGATCTTCGTTATTCTCTACGTGAGATCAAGACCTTACCGTTCCTTAATCGGATATCTGATGAACATCACGACGTGTACGCGACCAGATATCGCGTATATGGTGACGCAGTTGTCACGCTTCCTAGCAAACCCTAGCGTGCAGCACTGGAAGGCGGCGTTTCACGCTCTTCGATATCTGAAGTCAACTCGAGATTACGGCATTATGTACGACGGAGGTTCCAGGATGATTACTACCGAGGCATTGGCGGATGCTGACTGGCGCAGCAACACAGATGACCGGCGTTCCATCTCTCGAGTCATTGTAATTCTTGGAAATGTTCAAATGGTGTTTAAGGCTATGCTTCAAAGGACTGTTGCTCTCAGCTCCGCCGAAAATGAATACATGGCTCTGAGCCTCTGCACACAAGAGGTGCTTTGGGCGCATTCTATGCTGAAGGACATGGGTCTCGAGCAAGTGAGAGGAACGCTTTTCAGGGAAGATAACCAAGGAGCGATTGGACAAGAAATAATGCTGGATATCATGCAAGAACGAAGCATGTGATATCCATCATAATTTTATTCGCGAGAACGTGGAGTGCGGAACGCTCAAGATTGACAACGTTGAAACGGAGCATCAACTTGCTGACATGTTGACCAAGGGACAAGAACCCAAGACGTTAAACTTTTTGCCTGAAGCAAGTGGAAAGAAGAAAGCGAATAATATGCAGTAGCGGTGGGAGGAAGTGCTGAAAAAAATGACTATACTTGCACCGCTCTGCGGATGGGCATCCATCACCTACGACAGAATTAGCCTCGACGTGGTAAGACAGATTTACAAAGAAGAGATATCTAGAAAGGTACTCACTTAAGAAGATACGGAGATTGGAGGCTTAGTTTAACCCCTCGTGAACTAAGGACCTTTAGATCACTTTGTATTTTTCTTTTTAACGCTCTATTTATGACTTGCCAATCAATTGCGGTATCTCTTGGCTCTTTCTCACCTGTTAAAAAACGTACATTTAACATTGCCAAACGAAAACAAGGTTTTTGGTGTGCCCAGGGGCAGCCACACCCATTACATTACTCTCATATTAGCTACTTAGGGTGTATGGCTATAGCGGTTCCCTAATTTAATTTATGCGGGGTTATTTTTTAAAGGCCAAAAGGGCTATCTAAAGATGATCCTAATGATATACCTGTTGATTTTTGGATGCTGTGGAATGACCCATACAGTGAAAAAATTTAATATGACGTTTTTTTCAATAAAGACGGAGAGAAAGGGTGTGTGGTTAGACTAAAAGGTGTGTGTGGCTATACCGGCTCCTTTAAAATATTAAGATCTTCCGTAACGACCATCTATCTACTATTAATAACAAACTATGCAATACGCCTCCTAATCATGTCATATAACGATTGACGGGGATGATTTAAATTGAGCTAACCAATTAATAAGCTAATTCCTTTTTGCGTCGAAATAACCAAATTTGGTATATGTTGAAACTCTCAAGTCAAAAAAAAGATGAAAACACACTATTTTGAACTTCTTCATTAGGATCCTTTTAATAGAAAATTATATTTAATAATTCTCTTATCGGAAATAATATTCACGAAATAGGGAACCCCCCCGTTACACCCCCCCCTCTTTCATAAAATTCACTATAATGACTGATGCAGGGCGACCGACAATATTATTATGTCTCTTATTGTAAATAACCACTCGTTGGTATTATTCAATTCCAACTTATACTTGCGCATGATATCAAAACCCGTCCGCATGAGCTGTAAAGCCTTAAAGCTGACCGCTACACAGCTCAGTATAGCTGCGAGTGATGCAAATGTTTCAGTAGACGGTCATGCGTCTACTATGGGGAGTACGTCACCTTCTACTCCAATTGGAAGAAGCATTAAGCGAGGAAACACTTTTCACTACTCGAATCCGTCAAAAGATGTGGAGGGGTAGGAAAAAGCGGGTTCGCCTCATTTGCAGAACCCGATGATCACGAACGATCTCATCGTCGAAATTAGTGACGACAGTCGACGGTATTTCTCGTGACCAATTGAAAAGTTGTGCGGAAGTTGCGGCTGATCATCTTGCAAACGAACGGATAATCAGTCTCTTCAAAACGATGTGGTGACAGCTCGTCAAAAGATTTTATCTTGGAGGATGAAGAAGAACGTCTAATTCGTTAGAGCAAGACTACTATCATGCTTTCTCTCGGGACCGCCAGACTTTGGCTCGGGACTCTAGGCTTTTGCGGTTGCCTTAGACCGGGTGGTTCAATTAGGAATCGAAAGAAGCTCGTACGAATGGTACGGGCGGAGACGTTCGATATTAAACTTAGGATGCGTACGCGTCCAACGCGGAAGCTCGATCGTAAGGGCATTGCCTTGGCGGTGCACTACAGAAAACATTCGCCACTACATGTTTTGGTAGGTTTATTGTCGACAGTAGGAATAGATCAATAACATTAAATGAAAGATTGTTTGCTCTTTCATTTTTTGTCAGAGTTCGGCTTTTGAACTCTGACAAAAATGGAACAGCAAACATTCTTCCATGTCGGTCCACCGCCTCAGCGATGGAATCCTGTACGAAACGGAAGGCTGTTTCACTAGCCAGCAGGAATTATATTGCTGCTCGGTTTTGATTTTGTCTCCAGTGTGACCGGTGCGCACTGCGGAGATTTTATTTATCTCATTAGTGAGAGCAAAACTATTCTCACTAACATTATTGTTTTCGATGCTAAATTTTCAGCATCGTTAGCAAATTCAGTAATAGCCCTATCGCTATTACTGAGTTTGTCCTTTCCAATATTGATTGAATGAAATTAATATCCTTCGCATTGGCTGTTGAGTCAATCGAGATAAGGAAGACCTGGATTTTTCTTTGCTCGAGCGAATCCCTCCCTCCTTAAATTAAAGTCACTCTCCAGCAAGGTCGGAATACTTGGATGGTGTTTAATGCGTTTACGAAAATGGTGTATGCTTTGCAGAAGTCTGCACTGAATTATTAAAGCAAATTCTACCATCTGCAAGAATTCGCTCCAACTAGTAAAAGAGTAGACGTATCCGCGAGGTATCTCTTTGAGATTGCAACAGTGGGCTTAACTGTTGTTTTGTGCAGCTGGATCAAAATCTGGCGGCGTGAAAGGGCATCAGCGGCAACATTAAGTCGTCCTGATTTGTATTCCACGGGAAATTTGAAGTCCGCGAAGAAAGATAACTATCTTGTCAGCCTTTGCGACAAGGGGGGACTGTTTACGGCCGTGCATAAAGACGCATGGTCCGTATAAACAATGAGCGGTCTAGATAGACCCTTAACTCAGCCAGTGCATATTTCATGGCAAGAAGCTCCTTGTCATGCACTGGATTGTTGCGTTCGGCTTGTTAAAGCTGGCACGATTGATGGCAGTAGACGCGCACTGCGCCGTCTGTGTTTTTATTGCATTAACACACAGCCGATTTCAAAATCGGTTGCGTCACAGACCACATGAATGGTCTTTTTTGGTCAGCAATCGCCACGATTGGCAATTGTAATTAAATTTGCTTGACTCCCTCAAAGGAACGCTGAAAACAGCGTTCCATGACAACTTTTCAAAGAAGAGAGATGTAAGGTCCTTTCGGCATAATTACGGAAGTACTTGTGTTAGTACCCGCTAAGCCGAGTAACTTTCGAATTTTCTTTACACCGACCTAATCAGGCCAGTAGAAGATCGCATTGATCTTTTCAGGATGAGGGCGTACACCGTATCTACCCACGAAGCATTCAAGAATTAGGATTTCGTTTGCAGCGAATATATACTGCTTGTAAATTGCATGCAACTTGTGCACGTCCATACAGGTTAGGCCCTTTTGTATGTGAAGACGATATACTTCAACCTCTGACTTTCCGTCCATGGCTCTGCTATGAACGAAGACGTCATCAAAGTAACTTTATGCGAAATCTTGCCGATCTCAACAGATTGATTACACATCTTGCAGGGGCATTACTAAGACCCTGTGGCAGAAGTAGCCGCTTTAATACCACTTACTGTAGCGAACGGGATATTCTATCCACGCATGAGGATCTGGCCGTAGCCATCCATCAAACTTAAAGTTGGTACAATTTGACATATTATCAATTATGACGTCCCTTCTCGATATCGGCTTTGAGCAGGCACCGTTGCAGCATTCAACTTCACTATCCGTCATACTCCTGTGTCCTTAACCACACCGAAGGCTGGAGAGCAATAAGCCGAAATTGACTCCCTCACATTGCCCGCTGCTCAGCGATCGACAAAGAGCTTGCCGATCGTTACACCCTGTTTACAAGGTAGTGGCCACTGCTTCATGACACAGTAATTCGAGCCTGATACAAGGTCGATCTCGTATCAAATACCTTTCTACTTGCATGGTAAGGATTCAGGTAACTTAATCAAATTCTTAAACAAAGAATTTTTTTTGCGACTTCTAAGATTCAGACGTAGAACATTCAATCCGAGTCTTCTCATCGAGGACATTTGCCGAGCTGCAAAAGTCCCGTTCGTTCTCAGGATTACTGTTGTCGACCGAATATCAGCCACGTATTCATCTTTTGTGACGAGTAAACTGATATGATTGACTTTGCCACGACACATGTCACGCAATAATTAACTCAGTTCTTGCGTTGTCATTTAAACTAGCTTCGAGTTCAACTTCGGAGGCGCTTTCAGATCAAGTGTACAAGCGCCTACACTTGGTCCGTTGTTAATTGAGACATTCATCGTCCTGGTTACTCCTACAAACTTATTTCCACAGGTTTCTGGCGACTTATTCGTCAGCCTCACGGTTTTTCCCTTAAAAAATTGGGGACTTATACCATTGTCTATCTGGAAAGTATATCTCATAATTGCCTTGAGCTGCGTTTTGTAATCACAGCGAGTCCCTCTTCGATCGAAACTCCAGTTGATCTAGATTTTTCGCAATGTGTCTTACAGGAAGGCGTTATTTTTCATCATTGGATGCTGGCCTTTTAGGCGTGCTCTTGTCCCGGTCCATTTGCCTAATTCGAGAGGAGGATCTTCGTCCCTGTCTGTGCTTGTGCGCAGACGTCGGTGTCTAACTCCCCAGTGTGGTGAGTTGTCACACTGAGGTTTTGTGCAGTCCTTCGCACGACAGAACCACAAGTGAGATCATCCCGCTCATTCGTAGTGCACCCACACGCTTGTGGACGCTCCAATACGGTCTTCAAATGGTCATCTGATGAACAAGAGACAGGCATCGTAGCAAATTGATGCTGCCAACAAATGCATGGCTTGTATTTTATGAGCATGGTTTAAATCAAGATTTTCATTCAACACCGTACTGTTTACCAGTAACGTGTATTGAATATCAACTTTACATATTTGAACGCTTACCGATACGCCTATTGCAAGACGAGCTATGAGGTATATCACGCTCAACGAACTTGAGCCTATCATACTCAAGCGATTGAGTCGAATAAAATTGTTCGACGCCCAACAACCGACTAGATCCGAAGTAAAATATCCTTTGTCATTTCGATTTGCAAGGTGGTGACGATCACTAAGGCCTGCAAGTTACCAGCAGATGCTGATCACGGCCGTTATTTTTACGGTCCGCCTCACCATTGCGATTCTGCAACAGCGACCGACCTGCGTCCTCCGCTATTCCTAGCGGAAAGTGTCGTTTCGCTCAGAGTTTCCTGGCACTAGGTGCGGGTACTACACCTATTACTACAATGCCCTATCTTCTATCAGCGATTGCACCTTTACAATCGGTTGTAATTTGAAAAGCAAGGTTTTTCGCTCAACTTAACTGAAGTCCATTGGTCTGGACCTTCGATCTGTTGTCGTCTTAGTAGACGATAGTAATCCGACTGGACGAAAGCTTGTTTCACGCAGACGCCCTGTTCCGCTACAGAGATCACATGATATAGCGTCTCAGGGTTTAGACAGAATAGCAGGATCTTGACGGGACTATCCACATGACTACTGTAATTTGCGTACTCACGATACAACTTACAAATGTATCGTTTGTGTTGGGCGTGAGCGTGTAGGACACGCTTGCTTTAATTTGAATTTAGGAGCTCTAGTCGAGCCCTTAATTCCGGTCGTGGTGGCCCACACGTTTGTCTGAGCAGAGTCTTAATGATTTCATACGATTTAATCGCGAATGAGTCGTGAAGCTTGAGCCCTAAGGTCCAAATTTGACCGAGTTGTACATGCTGAACTTCGCTTTTTCGCATTCACCCTTGATGCGGCGAGCTTCAGTGGCTTCATCTAGTTCGACAAGCCATCTTAACATGGAGTCTCTTTCGACTGCTTTGATCTCGGATATTGTATCTTTAAGCGTTCGGGTCGACGCGCATGCGTCGGCCACCCAGCAGTATGTGAATGATGCTGTCACAACAATTCGCGTGTTGAGAGCCTAGCTGGTAAAGCGATTATATTTTGTTCCGGCCCGCATCGAGTTCACTTTGGATAAACTCGGCTATAGCCGCGTTGATCGTCTCTTAGCAGAGCGAGAAGTGTGGCACTCACGGCCGGCCCGCCTACGGTTGAGCTCATCTTTTGACCGCTCTCCATTCGAGGTCACGCGGTGCGTGAAAGCTAATTTCTAAACGGAATAACAAGATATACCAGGTGTAACGGGACATTTTTGGCTTGTAATGGGCTAAAGTTGCCTTATGTCACACAATCTTCGTTAAGTAAACTCTGTGTACTTAAGGGGATAGTCAATTACTTAAGTGAACTAATGTTTTTTAGACCTACCACTTAAGTGTGGTTCACATTATGACCCACCCTTGTGTATATGAATGCACATGGGTGCATTCGCGTTAAGAGGGATGATGGCTAGCGTCATCATTGATACGAGGTATTTTAAATAATAAGCTCGCAATACATATTAGTGCATGCCAACCAAAATGGCATCTATGATTGGTTAAATTAGATTTTATATTGAATTAATTTCTATAAATCAGTCTGAAACTTATTCCTAATTCGCAAGTGCGCACGTGTAGCCGGAATTCCGCTCCCGTGACGTCACTTGTACTAAGATACTTAGTTCTTTAGGTGACGTCGCTTAGGCAACCACCAACTACCTCATTGCACTTAAGAGAAGGCGGTCAAACCGCTTCCTCGCTGTGCAAGGGTGTGTGCTTAAGTAGAGTATGGCTGCAATAGACGTGCCAGCCTACACTTGGTAGCCCTAGTAGTCTTTTTCACGACCCGTCTCTCAAAGCGTGTCAATGAGGATGAGCCTTAATATCGATTAAGGTCATTTGCTACACCTCTCCCAACATCTTCAGGAGGTGGTAGAGCACTTGGCGCAGGGACTTTGTGAACAAGCCCTGGCCAGGCTTTAAGGCAGCCTTCCTGAGTAACATGTTACTCAGTTGGAGAGGTTTGAGGCGTTTGTGCTCGGACAGCGAAGAGCCGCGTCCGAGGCATAGAGCCATGCAGCGGCGGAGTCCGTCACTCATACTCAGATTGAGCAGGCGTGAACACGTTTGGAGCGAGGCTCCCAACAGGACTGTTGGGATGCTCTTCCCCGGCCGCATCAGCTGATGCCCATTCGGATGGACCCGCCGAAGTTTAATGAATTTGCAGCGCACACGATTGCTCACGGGTTGTTAGCCGTGAGCAATGTGGTGTGGCGCAGCTCATCGATGACGACAGCCGGGTGGTGTCGTCCGCCATGTCGCCTCTGCGCAGTAAGGCTTCGTAGTGGGCTTACTCGTCGCTTTTTGGCAGACGGAAAGGCTTTCCCTATATGGGCAATCTTTAAGAAAAAGGTTCGCTCGATGTATTAGCCGCAAAGCAACGGATGTTGCTTCAGGTCGCGCTTCTTTGGGGCGCGACAGGCGAAGTGATCCCTGCACGAGTATGTGCAGGACTGCGTACGCTGTCGGTATCCCTTACCGTAGGTTCGATTCCGAAGCACATAAGAAGCCCACGTTTATGAACAGTCTACGGCATGACCCATCGTGACAGGCCCTTTTAAGGAAATTTGCCGTTGACGATGGAAGAGGCAATTTAAATTGCCTTAGTTGAGGAGCAATCCTACAACAGTGCCATGGCGCAGCTTGTTATAACTTGTCGGCCGAGAGGGCAGCTGCCACTCCCATGGAGTTGGGCAACACGGATGTAGTCTGCTTTTAATGCGGCAAGCACGGCCATATGATGGCTCGCTGCTATGCCAGGGCCCCTGCTGGGGTAACGATGCCCAGCAAGAAGACTCCTTTCCCAAAGGGCGATGGCAAGAACCAGCGTGCGAGACGCATGAGATCTGCATCGACCACTGAGAGGTCGGGAAATGCATGAGCGCAGCAGGGGTAGGATGCCCTACTGGCGCGGACTCGGAAGCTACCCCTAAGTTCAGACTTGTCGGAAATAGGTAGCATAGTCCCTGAGGTCTCGAATTTTCGGACCCCCACCCAGCTAGTCTATAGCGCTAAAATACGAGGCTATGACCAGGTGATGCCCTCCTTGTAGATCCGGGTGCATCACAAAAATTTGTTAAATTCGCGGCTGTAAGAAAGAGACCAGCGACGTTTGAGTCACTTTGCCAGGATGGCAAGCAAGAAGAGGCGGTTGTTCATTTAGCGAATAGCGCACACTTGAAGTCTGAGAAAGTTCAGGCAGACCTCGCCTTCAAATTTATGTGAGTTCTCTTGCAAAGAGAAATTCACAGTGCTCCGTATGACCTCATCCTAGGAATGCCTGACGTTTCACATCCCGTCAACGCACCCTCAACTGTGTTCGACGCGACATCAGTTGCAAACGCCTCTCGAAGGAGCACATCCTTTCAGGTGACCTGCGTAGAGTTCGCATCTTTGCGTGCACGCCAGTCTATCCATGATTGGTGTTTTACCAACCACAAATAGTCATGTGTCCCATAGTCCTGCACAGAGCCGAAAGCCTGTGGAAGTAGACGGCGAGCTGACAGTAAATCGAGCGTCGCATGAACCGGCACAGTGCCTAGAGCCTGTTTTGGTTGGAAGGAGTGCGTTAGCCAGGAGAACAACGGCATTCGCTTCTTAGGCAAAGGTCGTGGTGACTCGAAGAACGAGTATTCGACAGTAGGACGACCAAAGGCACGTCAAAACGGGTGACCTATGGATCAGATTCTAATAAAGAGGACGGGCCTTCGAACGAGGTGTTCGAGGCCGTCAAAGAGAAAATTGCGGAGGCATTCTCAGTTGAGGTGCTCCAGCAAGTCTTTAAAATCTGCCGAGGATATAGTAAAACACCCAGAAATGTCGTGGGATCTATTCCTTGTTGAATTAAAGCAAGGAAATATCCACGAAATAGTCTCACCAGTTCGAGAAGAGAACTTGGTGGACTGTTGCTCGTCGTCGACAATGGACGAGAGCGTCCTGGAAACGGACAGAAAGAAATGATTCGTTGCTCAAGGGTGGGATGCCTTGAGAGACAGTCCGTTCTTTGGGGTTCTGTGGAAACATCGCGATGTGTTCCCAGAAGAAGTGCCGAGCCGCCTATTAGCAGATAGGGGCACGAGATAGAACTCGAATCTGGCACCAAATATTGTGTGACCAGGAAAGGGATATTGCCGGAAGAACAAGTCGATTATATCGATGAGTTCTTCGACAAGCGAGCAAAGGCGGGACATGTGCGTGAGAGCAAATCGCCTCATTGCAGCCTGACCTTTTGTGTGCGTAAAGCCACAGGTGGATGGCGCGTGGTTCATGCTTACAATAAGCTGAACACGGCGACCATACCGGCGCAAACGCCAATCCCGCGGAAAGATGTCTTGTTGAAATCCATGGGAAAGTCAACGATCTTTTCCGCGTTGGATTTCAAGGATGGCTACTATCAGGTACTCATGAGAGAGTCCGATGTAGCCAAAACGGCAGTAAACACCCAAAGCGGTATGCTTTGGGAGTGGCTGGGATGCTTCAAGCTTGAAAAACGCACCAGCATGTTCAACCGAGTGGTGGCTCATGTGATGCGTCGGCATCGTGTCTTCGCGCCTCATTACATTGACGATGTATCCGGGCTAAGCTAAATTGAGTCGCACAAGCGTCATTTAGACGCTGTGTAGCCGAGTCTGGAGCACACCCAATTGTACGTCAACTTGCAAAGTTGTGGTATAGGGGTCTCCGAGACACCTGTGCTGGGCTGTATCGTAGGTACACATGGTGTACGAGCAGACCCAGATAATTTAAAATCAGTAAAGGAATGGCCAGTCCCACGGCATATGAAGGATTTGCGCCAATTCATAGGGCTCGCTAATTTCTAGCATAAGTATAGCAAGAATTATGCTGAGCGAACTGAGCCATTATCTGACCTCCTTAAAAAGAAGGCAGAGTAAGTTTGGTTGAAAGATCAAGAAGATGCTTTCACATCAGTGAAGCAATCTATTATAGGCACCGGTCTTGGTATTGCCAGACGCGAATAAGCTCTTTAGCGTCGTCTGCGATGCAAGTAATTTTGCAATCGGCAGCGCGCTCATGCAGAAGGATGACGAAGGCGTTGACCGTGTCATCTTTTATCTGTCCCGGCTTTATAAAGCTGCGGAACTGATTTATTCTGTGTGTGACAAGGAGCTACTTGCAATAACTTTTGCTCTTGATAAGCTTCGAGTGCATTTGCTGGGCACCGAACCATTTGTGATTTGTACGGATCACGCATCAGTGCGGACCGCAATAAACTCACCGCACCTCTCGCCTAGAATGACAAGATGGCTTACATTCTTTTTGGCATTTAATTTTAGAAGTTTGATACAAGCCGAGTAACAAATGTCTTGGCTGACGCGCAGACCAGACTTCGAGGTAAGACACCAGAAAGGTGTGTCTGGTGCTAAAGCACATTTTCAGACGATAACATTGGCAGCCATTAAGGCCCACCACATAACGAGATCGTTAGCCTCTGAAATACAAGAAAATATATCAGGACGAACATTGTCGCCTGCTGTTGGATCACATCGGTGGACGAAAGGTTTTCCTTTTGTCGCACCCGAAGGCTAAGCTAAGTCGCTTTATCAAGGGATCACAATTTGACTGCGATGGCACTTTATGGCATCAGCTGTCAAATTGTGATCCCTTGAGAATCTATGTCTCTCATTACACGGATCTTAAAGTGATGAAACTTGACGAGTTCCATGATGTCCAATTAATTTGGCATCTGGGCCGTGAAAATACATTCTTACGAGTGTCAGAATTTTTTTGGTGGCCACACCTATATCGATGGGTGGCCAAATAAATTCGATCCTGTGAACAGTGTTAGCGCATAAAGCCTGCATCGTCCAGCAGTGCGCATTCAAGCCGCTGCCGATTCCAACGGATTGTTAATAGTTGGTAAGGCTGGACTTCATGTTTGGCATGCCGCGTGATCATAAGGGTCGAACGGAGCTCGTCGTCTTTGTAGAGAGACTGAGCAAAAAGGTGCATTTAGCACCATGTAAGACATCGATCACAGGCAAGGAGGCAGCTCTGTTGTTCCTGGATCATGTTTACCGGCTACACGGGATGCCCGAGTCCATAAAATCGGACCAAAATTTACGTTTTACGTCTGGGTTTTGGTGACATGTGTTCGAGCTGCTAGGTAGCAAGCTCCACATGTCGACCGCAGATCATCCCCAGACCGATGGCCAAACAGAACGGGCCAATCGGCTCGTGGCGAATGTCTTGCGCACTATAGCAACTTCCAAAGAGTGGAGCAAGCAATTGCCCTTTGTGGAGTTCACTATAAATAACAGTGTCCACGCCAGTACGGGTGAGACACCATCTTATATTAACGGACTGCGCCATCCTCGAACGCCAGTCTCGTTTGTGCGCAGACCGAGTCTTAGTGAGGAAGGGCTCCTCACTATGCTCGGTGCAAAAAAGGGACATAGTTTCGTCAATATGACGATGACCCATGAGATTTCACCTCAAAGACAAAAACGTGCCTTAGTGACCTGCCAGCTTAGCATTGGTAAATAAAACTACGTCTGATGACCGTCCTCTCGGCGGTGTCATAGACGAGTTTGATGCTAAAGCATGAGCGAGGCTCAACGCTTAGTGGATGATCGATTAGCCATCACACGAAAAATCCGTGACGCGATGGTGGGTGCACAAAAATAAACAAAAAGAGTATGCTGACCGAAATGGTCGCAAATTTTTGAGCGCTTCAGGGGGGGGGTACTATTAGGTACTGCTACGCTACCTGAAAAAAAATTCTGTACTACCTGGAGGTACTACGAGATTATTGCCGCGTTTCATTGGTCCGTTTACGGCAATAAAAGAGGTTGGAGATCTAATTATAAGCTCGCCTTTCCCCCGTATATGAAGACGCACCCCGTATTTTACGAAGGTCGTTACGTTGATCCAGAAGAGATCACATACTTCATCCGTCTAAGAAGACCGATGGTGACGTCGACTGTGAGTCGAGCGTCGATTGGGTGAGAAGGACGGAAAGGTAAAAACCTTTCAGTCAAATGACTCCGCCCACCACGATAAGGGCTCAAAGAGCGAGAGATACCACGCGCTTGATGCGGTTTCCTCAGCATCAATTTCTCAAGGATGTCAAGCCGAAGTTTCAGGCGTTCATAACCCTGACGATCCTTCGGGCAAACATCCTGAAGATTCAAGGTCAGTCGCAACACTTGACGCTCAAGATTTCCAATGCGTCATTCTACAGCGCTCAATGCCTGAGACTGAACGGACGCGGGTAAGGCAGCTGCGAGTTGGTGGGTGAGATCGCCAATCCTTTCGGGCGCCGGCTGCACTGATGGATGCGGGTGGGAAATAACGCTTTCTTGTTAGTAGGCTGCCTGCCCAATGCTCCGGGAGACAGAAGTATCAAATCCTCGTCCAGTGGATGGGATATTCGATAACTTTCGACTCTTGGGAACCGATTGATCCCCTACGTATTGCCGTGTCCGGCTTGGTGACTTCCTATGCACCGACGACACGTGAGTGTGTCCCACCAGCTTGGCCGCTTTTAGGTGGCATTTTTGGTACTGCGTCTGAGAAAACAGGTCGCTAAAGTGACTGAAGGAACTTAAAGCAGCTCTATGTTCCTCGCTCCTCTTTGACGAATTTCAAAATGTAAATTTGTTCTTAAAGGGGGAATGGTGTAACGGGCTAAAGTTGCCCTATGTTTTTCAAATCTCGCAAGGTATACTTTGTTTACTTAAGGGGGTGGTCAATTATTTAGGTGAAGTAATTAGACCCACCAATTGGGTGTGGTTCACATTGTGACCCACCCTTGTGTAAATGAATGCACTTGGATGCATTACACTTCGGAGGGATGATGCCGAGCGTCATCCGTGATTACGGCTAGCGTCATTTAATATACGAGGTATTTAGAACAATACGCTCACAATCATATCAGTGCATGTCAACAGAGACGGCATCTATGCTTGGTTAAAATAGGTTTTATATTTAATACGATCAAATATAAATCAGTCTGAAAACTACTTCCTAGTGGTGAGGTCGCTTAGGCGCCCAGCAACTACCTCACTGCACATGAAAGAAGACGGTCAAACCTCTTCCTCGCTGTGCTAGGCTGTGCTTCAGTAGAGCGTGGCCGCAATAGACGTGTCAACCTACATGCTAGCACTGCCTTAGTACTAGCTAACC
Organism: Bremia lactucae; assembly: GCF_004359215.1. Lineage (NCBI taxonomy): Eukaryota > Oomycota > Peronosporomycetes > Peronosporales > Peronosporaceae > Bremia > Bremia lactucae. Next base: position 2,781,025 of record NC_090622.1, on the reverse strand, counting down.
CACACCGACGATAGTAACGGAAAGATACTGACGAATGTTTTACGAGCACTACGAATAGAGGTGGTAAGAATTCAAAGCATCTAACGGTCAATATTTAGGTTGACTTAGTATAGGAAAAAGTGAAACTGTGAAAAATATAGAGCTCCTGCGTATTGCAAACTTTTTTAATTGACCTAATATATTATACTAACTTTGTATTACGACTCATTGCTCACCGCCCATTCAGGTGTCTAGCAGCGATTGGCGGGATGATTTGAAGCCTTAAATCAACCATGAACAGAAGTATCGCATTGCTGCTACATATATTACCGCGTTTCGTAATATTGAAATGTTAAGAATAATAGATAAAATTTAATTCTTTAGTATTATTCCTTCAATAGTTAAAAACATTTATATCCCCGGTTTGCCAGCAGACGAACAAATTGTAAAGTGATAAGTTGAGTTCCTAAGCTCAGTTATTCGTGCATTCTTTAAAATTAGCCTAAATACGTGCTGTAAGCATCCGATGTATGTTAGCTAATCAGCGGCCACCACTGTCTTGAAAAACAATAAATGTACGCTCAAATTATGTCACATCGCTATACTTGTAGCATTCGTTGCCTTTGTCAATGTAATCAAATAGTCATCAAACAAAACTAGCGGTTTTAAGAAAGGCATAGGCAAAATAAAGCAGCTAAAACACTTGCGGCACCATCTGCAACAAATTGTCGAATCTACTTTGACTTAGAAGTTACACTGCAAAATGGAAACGCATCTTGCAAATAAAGCTAATAAATAGCGTAGATACTAAAAGCTAAATTTGGCTCATGTACTGTAAATTTGGTTGGTATGATAATATGTAGAAAAACAAAACACTATGTTTTTGATGAAGCATCAATCCTACAATATTTTATCTTGCTTGTAGCCTCGAAGGAAAGTTAGTTTTCATCAGCGTTAAATCACATAGAAATTGTGCTACACGCTTGCCCAAACAACTCACCATGCGCACAATCTCTGTAACGTCGTGGCGAAGTGGATAATAAATGTCATTGCGAGTGGTGTAGTAGATTCTCATTTGAGCTGTACTTAATGCAATTAATCTTGATGTTTGCTCAAAACTTATCTTCCATTTAGAAACGTGCAATAAGTAACATGTGAGTAATATATATACCGTGCGACAATCTCATAAATGTTAGCTGAATCGGTGTCCTGTCCGGCAGGACGGTTTTGGCGAGTAGATGTAGGGTGGTAATATTATCAATAAAGCAAGCAAGCATCTTTTATCGATAAGGCTCAGTAAAATTGCCGCAGCTCGGCTTGCACGGAGAATAATATGAATTGTTTTAATTCGTAGTGCATTGCAGACCACAATTTTGTTAAAAGCTCGATCAATGCTTTTTGTATCAGATATCACATCTAGCAAAAAAAAAAGCGTTCTTTCACTTCAAGTGTATTATCTAAATTAAAATACGTACAGCCATATTTGCTGTAAAGAAGATTCGACAATCACATTCATTGAATTTCAGAATGTTACGTTTATGCACCCCACGTCGTAGGCTTATCGGAAAAATATGAATACTTGTTTCGAGTCTATTCTTACCCATTGGGTCCCTTCTTCTCTATTACTGTTGCAAATCGCTGTGAGTTACATTCACAATAGGAATGCTTTTACACTGATGTAGTCAGCAACGCAAATAAACAGACGCATATTCGATAGCATGCCGCAAGCGCAAAATACCGCGAGTTAATTTTGCCGTTAATAACCGTCCAGTGTGATCCGCAATTCCAGCGCCAATGAGTCCAGTTTTTTGCAGTATCGCAGCAGCTCTATGTCCCAGTTTATACGATGCGAGTAGCGCCGGCCGACGATCAACTCCAACGGCATCAATTGCGCTGCGCAGATATCGTCCCCTCGCATTCCTGGATCTGTGCTTTCTATGAAAATACGAAAAGTGGCACACACTACAAGTGCCTCAAGTCGAGACAATAGTGAGCGCAAGTGCATAAGTGTCCATCACTCCTTTTTGAAAATATAGAAAGAAGAAAAACGGAAACTATCGAACCGCACTTGAAGACCGCTTTGGTGCGGGATTTGCTATTTTAAGTCGCGTTGAGTGCGGAATCGTCCGGCTCAAAAGGGAAACCTTCACGACCTTCACTCTGGCATTCCGCATTCGTGGTCGCGCAACGAGAAACGACTACCGCATTTGACTAGCTGACATTAAGTGCGCTTAAGCTTGTAACGGTTAAGAAACTTCTCTTGAGGTTGGCCAAGACACTTATTTGAGGGATCTACTAGCTCGACATTCTACGAATCGAGCGAAAGCTGCGTAGACGTGAAACGACCATCGCTGCACTTGGTTGTATCTAGCAATTGATCCGACAAAATGGCGGTAACACCACTGATGATGGCGTCTACAACCAAGAAAGAAGCCCAAGTCAATAAACTTGCAAGTAGCGGTTCTACTGCCGTTAGTCGTCTCGAAGTGCGCTATTGGGACAAGCTTTATCCGCATGGAGACGTGTACAGTCCGCGCACAGGACATACTGTCACCAGCAAAGGTACACTAAAGCTGAATGCGTGCAAATTGGTTAGTTCGCAAGCTCATACAAATTTTTGAATGCTGTAGATGGCCGAGTATATGTCTTTGGTGGCACAGACCGCAGGAGACGGCAACAAGATTTGTACCAGCTTGATCTCGAGTCAAGCAAATGGTCCCAAGTCGAGACGCGCGGTACACTTCCGCCTAGGCGTTCTGGGGCATTGGGCGTCGTTCACAAGAGCAACATGTTTATCTTTGGAGGTTACGATGGTCGCGATGGCAACTATTTTAATGATCTTTACTACTTTAACTTTGACGCGCAGAGATGGAACCAGATGCCCAGCATCGTAGAATCCCGGCCTGAAGCCCGCACTGACCACATAATGGTGTTGCATTTGTCCAGTATATACATCTTTGGAGGTTACAACGGCTCAAGCCGGTTTAACGATCTTTGTGGCTATGATATCAACGCACAGCGTTGGAGCAGAGAGCAGGCTCAAGGTGCTATCCCTTCCAGACGCTTTGGCCACAGCGGTGTTGTGCACACAGAAACTAATCGACTCATCGTGTTTGGAGGTTGGGATGGACGAGATACGTTGAATGATTTGCACGAGTATAGTTTTACTTCGAAAGTATGGAGAAAAATGGAGACGAGAGGCAACAGCCCACCACACAGATATCGCCACACGGCTGTCATTTTTGGCGATACCATGTTTGTATTCGGAGGCGTTGACAAGACCCATTGCCGTTTTAATGATTTGCAGCGTCTGGATTTAGTGACAAATACGTGGAGTGAAGTTTGCACGACTGGAAGCATACCAAGCAGTCGGACATTTCATCGAGCTGTGGTTGTGGAAAGCACGATGTACTTGTTAGGAGGATATGATGGCACAGACAGACTTCAGGATCTTTATTCAATTGATATAGGTGCACTTTCACCTCCGTCACTTTTGGACATCTGTGCTGACTTTGTCCGGACAAACCTTGATTGCGTGCTGGAGACAACGACTTTTAAAGATTTTCCTCGCGAAATAGTTGACCAAGTAATTTTTAAACGCGACTTTGAGGGTCGTCTTCGTGGTACTTGCAAGCTTTGCCGGCCGGGCAGATGCTGCGTTTACCGAATGCAAAAAAATGATTGCTGCCCACGGGACATTCAAAATTCACCTTCAACATGCCATTCAATTTGTATTTGCGGACACTCTACATTCCACCACAACGTTGTCGACGAATCGCGTACGTTAACTCCATATTGTTTGTTAGTCTTTAATCTTACAATTCGTGGCTTGTCCAGAGCTTTATGGGAAGAAACCTGTCGGAACAGCTTCCACAAAAGGTAAATAATTGTACTTGTCATAGTCGCAGAGATTGTTGCTAACTTGATGCCGTATTTGCCGCTCGACTGCAGTACTTATGCTCTGTGGTTCTATTTACAAGCGCCTATTCGACTCGTCGTCGTCCGCAATGTCAAATTCGTCGATTCTTTTCTCTCCTCGCTTTTCGGACGAGAGCACTAGTAACGAAAAAGAATGTTTAACATAGACATCACATTAGTAACAAAGCCGGTCTTTAAGCGCGTTGGGACGCTTAGATAAACTGGTCCATAAAATATTATGTGCCCTCGAGCCAATGATTAGTATTAAAACTTATGGCATTAGCTAGCTTTTGCTCATTATAAATATCTCGACAATCTTGCTTTTTACGCAATTTGTACAATGTCCAAAAGCTAATGCTGCAGTGTTGCAGCCTCAAGATGAAAGCTGAGTTTGAATGAAGTGGCGCACACTTTCAATGCCTGAGCTTGCAACTGACAACCTAAAATGAATCGAGTCTGACCACGTGAGCACGTTGAGGTCCTTCGCATAGCTGTACACACTCTCGTAATCTTCTTTCGAGTTAAAACCGTCAAAAAGAATTCCTTCCATAAATTGCACGCGATTGCGCTCACGCTCCCACAGATAGATTTGATCCGCAATGTTTTCCGGAATCATTGGAGTATTAGATCGCATTTTCGGGTGTGCGTGTTTCGTTAGAAACTCATAAATCTGTTGCGCCGAGATACCGTGAATTAAAGCGGAGCGCAAACTTTCACGCGTAATAAAGCCAATGGCTAAATTTGGAAGCCTTGCCACAATGTCAACAAACACACTGAGCATGGCCACATGAAGAGTCGACGAAGTATAGGCATAAATTTTGAAATTTGTTTCGACAACCACAAGCAACTGAGCCCCATTAGTAGTTATCGTAGTTTGACGCGAATTCGCCACTTGAGATTTTTTACCCGCACGTACGTTTGCAAATGAACTCGTGAGACTCACATGACTCCGCTTTTGACCCGTGGATCCACCAAATATAAGATTCACGGCCAAACTCGTGGTAAAAAAACGATCCGAATTCGGATGCTTGCGATACAACAGTCCAAAATCAATAAAATCTCCAAGCAGTAATCGCTGCGTCTGAGTCAAATCCGCCACTGCGTAATACCCACCCGTTTGGCAGTAGCTTATTTGAAACAAGAACTGTAAAATATCCTCTTGCTTTAACGTGCCCGTGTTATCAAGCGTACGAATGTACTCAAGCATAAAGATCCACATTTGAACGTGAATGTCTTTTAGCATGAATTCGTACCCCGTATCGGTAATATGCAGCGCTCTCGAATCAGATTCACTAGCCTGAAGCAGCTTTGTACGTAGCAAGATATCCACAACGGACTGAGGTGGCTCCTGCACAGCGGTTGACCCCACCATATAATGCAGCACCGAGTCCCACCGCGCCCTCGCGTATTGCTCCAAATGCACGGCTGCAAACATATTTTCCGGATCTTTTGGTAGACGGAGCCTGCCACGCTCCCATGGGGATCCACCTAAATTGCTCAATGCGTGCTACATAGTATCATAACAGAATGAGAGCTTTTTTTACAGACAGTGTATCATGTCGACGTCCTCACCATAAGCTGCTTTTGGAATATCGGATGGGGTTGAAATATTCCGTCCTTTTGTACAAATACACGAAGCCCCTCGAGCTTTTGCAACGCTGCTTGAAATTGAAGCGGCATTTGAGTACTCTCTCCAGGCTGGGGCATGACCCAGTTTTCTAAAAGTTCACGCGACACGGGAACGTTCGTCGGTAGAAGCCGCATAACGAATTGTTGTGCAAGCGGCGGGAGCGCCTGAAAGATAGCTTGACAAGCCCATGGATCCTGGTAAAGGCGCTCCAGTGTCGCAGTCGGCAGCGTCTCCAGAAAGTCGAAAGCATCCATTTGGATAAAGAAATATTCTGTGTGGTCTACGCATCACTAAAATGCCAGAACTGCAATCGTCAAATAACCTTCACAAAAAAAAAACTACACAAAGAACAGCTTATTTTGCAATCTCTGTCGTTTCAAATGCCTTTCGTGAGGATACTATAGGATTATTTAAAATATAATAATTGTTGCGTGCAAGACAGTCAATTCCTGTGTATAGACGATATTCACATGCTTGAACCACGCTCTCTTGAAAGCCAGACGCAGGGCAAGATGACATGAATAACAACCAATGTGAACTAGCTGCAGGTGTAAGCAAACATAACTGCAGGTTGTAGCGGGCTAGAATTGCCCTATGCTACGGAATCTTCTTAAGTACACAAATTGTACTGTGCAAGGGTTACTGTGATGGTCAGTTATTTACGTGAAGTAATTAGACCCACCACTTGGGTGTGGTTCCCATTGTGATGTATGTGATGCACCTAAGGGCAGTCATATTAACGGGAATGACGGCTAGCGTCATCCAAGATACGAGGAATTTATAATTATGCGCTCACAATACGTATCAGTGCATTCTACAGAGATGGCATTTATGATTGGTTGAACTAAGTTTTATATTTGATACGATCAAATATGAATCAGTCTGAAAACTACTTCCTTGTTGACAAGTGCGCACGTGGAGCCGGATTACCGCTCCCGTGACGTCACTTGTACTAAGGTTCTTAGTTCGTTAAGTGAGGTCGCTTAAGCGCCCTCCACCTACCTCACTGTGTTCAAAAGGTGTGTGCTAGTAGTGCGTAGCAGCTTTAGGTAGCGCCCGCCTACACTTGGTAGCCCTAGTAGTCCTTCTCACGACCTGTCTCTCAAAGGATGTCAGTAAGGATGAGCCGCGATATTGATTAGGCTCATTTCCCACACCTCTCCGAACATCATCGGGAGGTGGTAGAGCGTTTGGTGGAGGGAGTTGGTGAACAAACCCTGGAGCAACATGTTGCTCCGTTAAAGCAGTTTGAAGCGTTCGTGCTTGGACAGTAAAGAGCCGCGTCCAAGGCACAGAGCCATGCTGCGGCAGAGTCCGTCACTTGTACTCAAAATTGAGCTTAAGCGTGAGCTGGTTCGGAGCGAGGCTTTCAACAGGACTGTTGGGATGCTCTCCCCCGGCCGCATCTTCCGAGGCCCATTCCGATGGACCCGCCCAAATTCAATGGATTTGCAGCGCACACGATTGTCTACAGGCTGTTAGCCGTGGAGCAATGCGGTGTGGCGCCGCTCATCGATGACGACAGCCGGGTTGTGTCGGCTTCCATTACCGCCTGTTTGATAAATCGTCATAAAAAATAACGTAGGTCCGATTCCGAGGCACATAAAGAAGCCCACATTTATGAACGGACTTCGGCATGGCCCATCGCGACAGGTTCTTCTTAGAAAGGTGTCGTCGATGATGGAAAAATCAATCCAAATTGCCTTAGTTGAGGAGCAATCTTTCAATAGTGCCGTCGGCCGAGAGGTCAGATGTCACTCCTATGGAGTTGGGCAATGCAGACGTAGTCTGTTGTAAATGTGGCAAGTGCAGCCATATCATGGCTCGCTGCTATGTTAGGGTCTCTGCTGGTGCGAAGATGGCCAGCAAGAGGACTACCTTCCCGAAGAGCGATGGCAAGAACCAGCGTGCGAGACGAAGGAGTGCTGCATCGACTACTGAGGGGTCAGGAAATGAAGGAGCGCAGTAGGGGCGGGATGCCCTACGGACGCGGACTCTGAAGCTACTATTAAGTTCAAAGTTATCGAACAAATGGGTAGAATAGTCCCTGAGGTCTCGAAATTTCGAATTACAACCCTGCCGGTCTACAGCGCTCGAGTACGAGGCTGTGACCATGTGATGACCCTCCTTGTGAATGAAGGGGCATCACAAAGTTTTGCTAAACTCGCGGCTGTATTATCTGAGACCGGCAATGTTTAAGTCACTTTGCCAGGATGGCAAGCGAGAAGAGGCGATAGTTTGTTTAGCGAACGGTGCGCTCAGGCCGTTCAAGTAGAAGACGCCTTCAGCTTTAGTGACTTCTCTTGTAAGGAGAAGCTCACAATGCTAGGTATGGAGAGTCCATATGACCTTATCCTAGGCATGCCATGGTTGGCAAAACTTTAACCATGGTTAGACTGGCGTACACGCACAGTTGCGAACTCTACGCAGTATACCGGAAAGGATGTGCTCCTACGAGAGGCGTATGCAACTGATGTCGTGTCGAACACAGTTGAGGATGCGTTGACGGGATATCAAACGTCTTCGATTCATACCCAGCTTGTGGAGACTGGGGTAGTGAAAAAGACGATGTAAAGTAGTCATGCGTCTGAATGTCCTGCATAGAGCCGAAAGTCTGTGGAAAGTAGACGGCAAGCTGACAGTAAGCCAAGCGTCGCATGAATCGGCACAGTGCCTAGAGCCTAGTACGGTTGGAAGGGGTGCGTTAGCCAGGAGAACAACGGCATCCGCTTCCCAGTCAAAGGTCATGGTGACTCGAAGGACGAGTACCCGTCATATTTGGAGGATTAAAGGCACGTCTAAACGAGTAACCTTTGGATCAGATAATTTGAAGAGGACGGGCTTTCGAACGAGGTGTTCAAGGCCGCCAGAGACGAAATTGCGGAAGCATCCTCAGTTGAGGTGCTCCAGCAAGTCTTAAAATCTGCCGAGGAGATAGTTAATCTCCCCGATATGTCGCGGGATCTATCCCTGTCCGAACTAAAGGAAGCAAACATCTACATAGTAGTCGCAACTGTTCCGGAATAGAATTTGGTGGACTGCTTCTCGTCGTCCACAATGGACGAGAGCGTCCTAGAAACAGACAAAAAAACAGCTCGCTGCTTAAGGTTGCGATACCTTGAGAGACAGTCTGTTCTTCGAAGTTTTGTGGGAACATCGCGATATGCTCCCAGAAGAAGTGCCGAGCCGCCTACCAGCACATAGAGGCATCAGGCACGAAATTGACCTCGAACCTGGCATTAAGTATTGTATGACCATGCTTGTCCAAAAACTCGTCGATACAAACAAGTCGATTGTATCGACGAGGTTTTGGACAAGCGAGCCAAGGAGGGACATGGCATGAGAGCAAGTCTCATCACTGCAGCCCGACCTTTTGTGTGCATAATGCCACAGGTGGATGGCGCGCGGTCCATGCTTACAAATAAGCTGAACACGGCGACCATACCAGCGCAGACGCCAATCCCGCGGAAAGATGTCTTGTTGAACTCCATGGGAAAGTCAACAATCTTTTCCGTGTTAGATTTCAAGGATGGCTACTATCAGGTGCCCAGAAGAGAGTCCGGTGTAGCCAAAACGGCCCAAGTGGTATGCTTTGGGAGTGGCTTGTGATGTCTCAAGGTTTGAAAAACGCACCAGCGACATTCAACCGAGTGGTGGCTCACGTGATGCGTTAGCACCGTGCCTTCGCGCCCCATTACATTGACGATGTATTCGTGTATAGTAGGGCCGAGGACGGGCTGAGCGAAATAGAGTCGCACAGCGTCATTTAGACGCTGTGTTGCAGACTCTGGAGGACGCACAACTCTACGTCAAGTTGAAAAAAAGCGTCATAGGGGTCTCCGTGATACTTGTGCTGGGCTGCATCGTAGGTACACATGGTGTACGAGCAGACCCGGACAAGGTGAAATCGGTAAAGAAATGGTGATTCAACGACATGTGAAGAATTTGCTCTAATTTTTAGGGCTCGATAATTAATTTCATAAATATAGCAAGAATCATGCGGAGCCAACTAAGCCCTTGTCTGACCTCTTGATATAGGACGTAAAATGAAATCGATCAATGGAACAAGTAGATACGTTCACATCGGTAAACAACCTGTTGTTGAGGCACCTGTCTTTGCATTGCCAGACACCGATAAATTCTTTAGCATCGTATGCGATGCAAGCAATTTTGCAATCGGCAGCGCTCTCATGCAGAAGGATGACGAAGGCGTTGACCGTGTCATCACTTATCAGTCCAGGCTTTTAAAAGCCGCGAAACTGAATTTCCCTGTGCAAGAAAAGGAGCTTCCTGCAATAAAGAATGCTAATGTCAAGTCTCGAGTGCACCTATTCGGCACCGAATCATTTGTCGTTGATATGTACACGCATCATTGAGGACGGCAATAAACTGACCGCATCTCTCGCCTAGAATGGCAGGATCGCTTACAACCTTCTCTTAATTTTATTTTAACGTTGAATATAAGCAGGGTAAGACGAATGTCTTGGCTGACGCGATATCGCGCAGACCAGACTTCGAGGTATGACGCTGGGCACAATTTGAGTCGTCAACGTTGGCAGCCATGAAGTTATACCACGCGACGAGCTCACTGGTCTCCGAAATAAAGAAATGCTACAGTCAGGACAAACATTGTTGCCTGCTGTTGGATCACTTCGATGGACGAAAGGTTTCCCTACCGTCGCAACCCGGAGGCTAAGCTAAGTCGCTTTAGTTACAGCGATGGCATTTTATGGCATCAGCTGTCACGTTGTGATCCCTTGAGAATCGGTGCCCTTCATTACACAGCTCTCACGTTCTAAATACTTCATGCGCTCCATAATGCACCATTGAGTGGGCATCTGGGCCGTGAAAAATATATTCTTACGAATGGTGGCCACATTTATATCGATGGGTGGCCAACTAAATTCGCGCCTACAAACGGTTACAGCGCATTAAGCCAGCACCTTCCAGCAGTGCGCAATTGAAGTCGCTGCCGAATCCAACAGATTGCAGGAAGTAGGTCAGTCTGGACTTCATGTTTGCATTCCGCCTGACTACAAGGGCCCTCAAACGGGGGTCCTAAACTATGAAGACAGTATGGAGCAAAATGTAGTTAGCCCATTGTGGAATTTGCTATAAATAACAGTGGACACGCCAGTACGAGTGACACCATTTTATATAATCGGACTGCGCTATCCTCGGACGCCAGTGTCGTTTGTGCGTAGCCCGGGTCTTAGAAGGAGAGTTTCCTCACTTCGCTCGGTGCGAAAGAAAGACATAATTTCATTAATATGACGATGACCCGCGAGGGTATCATCGCAATGACAGAAACTTGCCCTAGTGACTCTGCCGGGTTGACAGTGATCTGTATGAAGTCACGGCAAGGAATGCATGTGCATTAAACGATAACGATGTTTCGTTATTGACAACTACGTCCTATAACCGACCTCGCCTGGTGTCATAGGCGAGTATGATGCTAAAAGCGTGAGCGAGGCTCAACGCTTGGTGGATGAGCGACTAGCCATCACACGAAAAGTTCTTGACGCGATGGCAAGCGCACAAAATAATCAAAATAATGTGCAGACTGAAAGGGGCTCCAAGTACTGCTACCTTACCTAAAATGCAGTTTTTGTACCACCCGGAGGTACTACAAAGTTTAGGGTTGGAGACCTAAATTTTACACGTACCCTTTCCCCGAATATGACGACGATACCCGTCCTTTACGTGGGTCGTCTGATACGGTATGTTGGTCCTGAAGAGATCACATACCCCCATCCGTCGAAGGAGACCGACGATGACATCGACTGTGAGTCAAGAGTCGATCTAGTGAGGGAGACGGGGCAAAAGTTCCAGCCAAATGACTCCTCCGACCACGATACAGACATGGAGAGCGAGGGATACGACGTACGTAACGCGGATCCCTCAACATCAATTTCTCCAAGATGTTAAGTCGAAATTCAGGCGTTGGTAATTCTGACGATCCTTCCCGCGGACATCGAAAGATCCGAAGTCAGTCGCGACACTTGACTTTCGAGATCCCCAATCCGTCGTTATGCAGCGCTCAATGCCTGCGACTGAACGAAAGCAGGATAGGCTGCCGCGAGTAGGTGGGCGAAATCGCCGCTCCTATCGGGCATACCTCTACTGATTAATGCTGCTGGGAACCAATGATTTCGTGTTGGAAGGCAGCAGAAACATTAAATCCTTGTCCAGCGAAAAGATACTCAAAGAGTTTTGACTCTTGGGAGCCGATCGACGCGCTGCGCGTCGACGTACCGGGCCTGGTGTCTGCCTATGAGAAGAAGCACAAGTTGTCGTTCCGCTAAATCCAAATGGACTAGCAGGAGCTGCGTGGTAAAAAGACACAGGGATAACAATACCACCTATGGTTTCTCTGACACACAAGCGAGCGAAGTTAAGTCGCTGCGACCGCTGTTTCGCTACACCGGAATATGGCTGGAAGCAGCACAAGAATTTTGCTTTATATTAGTCGATTGATTAATTTGAATGCAACACGACTATGTGATTCCCCTGAGCCTTCCACGAACTATAGATACAATAATAATTATGTGCTTTTAGAGTAGCGCGCTCTAAAAGCGACGCACTCGTTCCGTCAGAATTAGTCCATTCGAATGAAGGTGGCATCGGTGGTATGCCACCAGCCACATAGCCACGTTTCATGCGACTGACTAGTAATACCGACTAAATTCGTTCATCAAACAACTCAGCGAATCGTGAAAGCTTGGTGAATTCTAGTTCAAGGTATTCAGGGGTTCGAAGAACCAAGTGGCAACTAGTGCCCGAGGGTATATACCTTAGAAATAATTCTTTCTCTCACAGATCAAATGCGCAAGCCTTAGGAAGGCACTAGATGCTTAAAAATCAAAAGGAGAACTGACTTTTTAAATTATTTTAATCTAAAACCTTACCCTAGCGAAATTATAATAAATTTTGGCCCCCAGGTTTTTATCTAGCGGCTATTGCATATGTTATTTATATTAAAGTGATTCACTATTCTAAATAGAATAGAAGGGTATTTTACTTATAAATAAATGTATCACAACAAAGGTTCACCCATCGAAATTTGTCCTATTACAACACATCTTTGATTGTAATCGTTATCAGATTTGATACAAACTACCTCTGAAGGCGGTCGCTACTTAAAGCTGCCACGCACTACAAGCACACACCTTTTGAGCACAGAGAGGAAACGGTTAACTGTCTTCCCTCACGTACAGTGAGGTTGTTGTTGGGCGCCTAGCGACCTCACCCAACGAACTCAGTACCTTTATACAATTGACGTCATGGGGCCGGAATACCGGCCGCGTGCGCACTTGTCAACTAGGTAGTAGTTTTCAGACTGATTCCTATTAAATATAAAACCAATTTTAACCAATCATAAATGTTATCTCTGTAGACATGAACTGATATGTATTGCGGGCGTATAATTCTAAATATCTCGTATCTTGAATGACTCTAGCCGCCATCCTTGTTAATGTAAATGCCCTCAGGTGCATCATATGCTCAAGGGTGAGTCACAATGGGAATCACACCCAAGTGGTGGGTCTAATTACTTCATGTAAGTAATTGACCATCCGCTGAAGTCCTATTTTGCACAATAGAACTTAGTGACTCTTTGAGTTTATAAGTCTTTCTCTGACTTAAGGAGCAAGGTTGCTCCGATACACCTGGTAGCGCTTGTAGTGAATCTACGCCTGAGTCTTTATTACACTTAACCTCTGCTGAAATGGACTTTTTTCAGAACTTGTAGCGGCAAAACGATCAGCGTCTGAAAAGCTCAATACCTTGTTTGGGCTACATCACATTAACTTCATCATGCCTTGGGGACTAAAGGTTCTGGATGCAAAGCTTGAAGCCTTTACGCAATACGAATTCTCTCTTATGGGATAGTTGCAGGACCACTTAGCGGCATCTATGCCGACTTGATACATTTCTTTATCTAATCCAGAGCCTAAGGCTCACCATCTTGTTGTCAGTGTTAAGACAATTGAGGGTAAATAGATAGAGAACCTCCCTATTTGGATCAAGCAAATGAAGATGTCCATAGACTCTACCTTGTTCTTAACAGAACGTTAAAAGGTGGCCATGGCCATTTCCAAGCTCGGATGTAGAGCCCTGGAATGGGCACTATCGTGCAAAACGTCTTTAACGACGCTTTTCTCACATGGAATTCGTTAAACAGCAAATGACTAGCATATTTGCCCCCCCCCCTGATCAGAATTTTCGTATGCGATCAGGGCTCATAGCGACTCGTCAGAGTAAACAAACTCCATGGGACAATGTCCAAGAGCTGGGAACTCTCATTACTGCTATGCATCAAGATCCGGTGCAAGAAGCAATTGTAGTAACCGTCTTGATGGGGGTCTCAATGAGGGCGTTGCCCGGACGGAATTATGCCAATCCCATCCTGTTCCTTTCGTAGCGGCAATTGCAATAGCGCTACGCGCTGCATTCGACTTTAAATCCGCTCGTGTTAGCACGTCTATTTAATATACTAGCTCTTCGAGCACACCGGGATTGTCTAATAGACCAGAACCCATGGATCTAAGCCTCGTTGGGGAGACAGAAGAAGCACTTTAAGCTACGGAACAGCATAAAACATATACAGATGTTTTAAGTGCGAAAACACGAAACACTTACGCCCGGCTTGTCCCCTACGCAGCGCGCGCAAAGCTCGAAAGAGCAACAATCCCGACTTATCCCAAATCTGATACGATGCGGGTAAAGCTGATACCCAGTAGGTGCAGGGCGCCCTACTCGGATAGACTTAGGCACTGTTGAACCTCTAGGTGAGAGTAAATAGGACCTAGCCCCAACTAGCTCGGTGCGCAATAGCACGGAGCGTGAGTTCAAGCCTGGCTTCTTAGTCGCTCAGGCGACTGCGAAGGGCTTTGACAAGCCATGGCCAATTTCTATTGACTCAGAGGCGTCTTGCAATTATCCCCGACGTCTTTCCCTTAGAAGGAATCAGCAAAAATGTTGAGGCGCTTAAAGCGCATGAAAGTGATACGATCACATTTCGCTTAGCAACCGAAACTCATGTCACTGTTCCTAAATTCCGTTAAGCTTAGGTATTAAGTTTCTGCACTTTGAAACTGTGGAACGCTGTCTCGTCCTTGATGTGGATTTGAGATATGATCTCGTCTTGGTATGGCCTGGCTTGAATGCCATGGACCATGGATCGATCGGAGGTGTTAGACCTTAGGCGCAACGCGCAATGTTCCTAGCAAGGCTATGGAGAGCCATGAACCCACCTTTGATTGGCAACAAAAACGACATTATTGCTAACCCCTGACTGAATCTGTCAGTGTGTTGGACATTGGAATGTCTGAGAATATCAACTCCAATGTTGACAACACTAATTCCGAGCCCGACTTTGAGATATGGAGTGGAACGGCACGTACTCTGTCGAGTGCCACTCGTTGTAATAACCATTCACTGAATGCTGAAAGCATTGTTGGCTTGAGGCCGAGTCAACAAGGGTGTAATATTCCTGAGACACGTGGAGTGGCACGTCTAATCCACCGTGTATGGTCGGCCGAGGTGGCACCATACTGAGTGACATTCGTGACACTATTGGCAGGTTGCCAGGGCATTTCGGGTCAATATCTTCAAATGCACTTGAAGTGACACGTAAACGATCACTGGACAGAAAAGTTGGGTTACATAACTCCTCGTCAAATGTCGGATGTAACACTAGCTCTGGTACGGAACCAGTCAAGGCTGAAAAACTTGGGGACATGAATGTTCCGGCCTACAAGAGGCGTATTGTCTCTGCTCCGAGCCAGGAGAGACGCGAAGCGTCTATAACCTTACAAAGTGATACGAGCGAGCAGTTGCATTCGCTAGTAAATGATGCGAGCGGTATCATCGAGGGAGAAGTTAGCCTTGATGCAATGTCCTCGTTACATGCTCTTTTAGAGCTAGATGAGATGTCGATTGATGACCACGGCCTAGCTTTAGAGGCTAGCGACTTAATTGAGGCGGTGGTCATATTGAGTTGAATTCATCATCGCTTCTCGACGAAGCCGTCCTGGAGGACACAAAAGTTGCATTCAGTGCGCGTAGCTCCTTAAAGATCCCACCGATCCATTTTATTCCTTATTGAGGAATTGCAAGATGTGGTGTGTACCAATTCACCATCAATTTTACCTCCACATAGAGGTGTCCGTCATGAAATTGACTTGGTTCCTGGGACCAAATACTGTGTTACAGGACAGTGGCCTTTACCAAAGGACTAGTGTGACGTCATTGACTTCTTCTTCGGTGCTAAGTACGAGGCTGGGATGGTACGAGAGAGCAAATATTCCCCATTCGACACCGGCATTTTGGGTCAAAAAGCCACTATACGAGCACAAAACCCTATTCCTAGAAATGATATTCTTCAGAGCAATATGGTGGGATGTACGATGTACAGTGCACTTGACATAGTCGATGATTATTACCAACTGCTCATGTGAGCTAGCGATATCCCACTTACACGGTTAGCCCCCCAAGCGGTATGCTGTCGGATTGGTTAGGTATGCCACAGGGGCTTTCCAACGCCGCGGCGACATTTATTCGTCTCGTGACGCAATTTTTTTGCCCTCATGGAGCTTATACATAGACTAATTTTATTGATTTTGTCCATAGTCGTGTGGAACACGGTCGGTCGGATGTGGAAAACCACATAGACCATTTGTGAGCAGTGCTTGAGTGCATGCGTACAACATTATTTTATGCCGATGCATCTAGAAGCATTTTTGCCGCATAAAAATCCATTTTTGGGTGTTTCATTAGGAAGCGAGGCCTTCGAGCGGATCCTGCTAAGATAAAAACCATCGTTGTTCCGTCAGTTCCTAAGAACCAAAATGTTTTACATACGTGGTCAAGCCTCGCCAACTTCTTGCACAAATATAGCAAGAATTACGCTGATATGGCTCCCAGTAGTGGATTTTGAGTTAGATATCGCTGTACATACCTCTACAGACGTAAAAGGTCTCACACTCACGCGTTCCGTTTCGCGATTATCGCTAGGTTTTAGGGCTTGGTGGTGAAGAATTAGCAGCCCTATAGCCGTTCGGAAATAAGTAAGCGAGTCTCTCGCAACGCGATCTAGTGTCTTAAGACATGTGGGTGACACATTGGCTGATAGCCAAAACGAACTGAAAGAAGAAGCGGATGCCAAAGGCAGAAGTTTTATCGATTCTTATGCGGTCAGAGACCAAGTTTTTACAACACTAAAACCTACCTATAAACTATTCTCTGCGGTCCTAAAGACCATGTTACGCCCGCGCTATATTGGACAATTTCCGATTGTGGCCAACAAGGACCCACCTTACACGCTAAACCTTCCTCGCAAGCTGCGTACACACCCGTGTTCTACGTCGGCTTGCTTAAGCCACACCGTGACCTTTCCCACCTGGAATTAAAGAGCTCGCGCCGAGACAGGCGGCCGTGCCGTAGATTGCTGTATCCTCACCAGGATGTCCAGCTGACCCTAAACGAGGTTGATGACATTTCAACGTCGAAAGACGGTTAAGACCGCGCCAATGGAGCCTTCAATCTGAGCAAACCTCTCGCGAAGAAGTTGCACTCGTGCTTTAAAGCATCAAATGCTTCCATCGATATTCCGGCCCCCTCCTGCGTTGCTCGATGAGCTAGGATGCCTTCAGTATTACGTGGAGAAAAACTCCTTAAGGGACGTCATCGCAAGGGTAAATATTAGTATTTGGTGAAGTGGCTTGGGTACCCCTCTTCGGAAATTCGCGGGAGTTTGAGATACCTCGTCGGCAAGATTGCGCATTTGCCGTTGACTTTCACGAGCGCCGCGCTCAGGATATTTGTATCAAACGACCGTTCTTACCAATACAAGTGGGAATAAATGATTTTTTAGCCTTAGTGCGGCTTGGATCCATGACTTTGTAGGCAGTTGAAGCACTGGAGTCTTGGCTAGACGCATCCTTGTTTGCGGCAGATACGCCGGACGTAATTGACCTTTGGCTTTAAGCTTTGCAAAGCAATGCAGAGCTTCCGTTCCAAAGGAATATCATCCACATCCGCAGAATTTCTTATAGAGCAGAGGTTGTGGAGGCGACGGGCCTGATGGACCCACATCTCTAACGAAGCATCGTTTACGCTTTTTAATTCGTTAGAAAAAAAACGATCGAAATTTTCCTCATTGAGGTCACCGGGACCCCACGGGCCTGATCACACAAACGCGTCAAATATTGACGTCGCGTCATTACCTTTGGCGTAAGGTATCAATCATGAAGAGCGTTGCGAGCAGCGAGCTCTTCCGGCGTTTTCGCCTTGAGTCCAGAGATCCAGATGGTAAAGCAGAGGAAGGTTTCTAAGTAGCTAAGGGTCTTTAGCTACCAAAGGTAAGCGACCCTAAATCTCTTGGAGGCGCTTTTTCGGAGAATTGATATTCTCTGTGTGTTTTTGCTTTCGCAAGGGCTGTAGCTTGATGACGAGGTTGCTCCTCCCTGATGATTGCCTGCTTTTGCTCTTGATCGAGCGGTTCGTAATAATGTAGGTCTCAGGGTCCGGTGTCCTGCGCAATGCAGCTAAAGCATACGCGGCAACAAGTTCTGAGAACGGATTTGGGGCCCGACGAGATTCGTCCACACGACAAGGCGTGTATGAGTGATGCTCCTTTCCCTCATTCTCCGATGGAGCGTGAATTTTATAAGTTGCCAGCTTCTCATAGTTAAGGAAGGAGCTAAGAGTCAGTGACTCTTGCTTAGGTGTCATCAGACAAAGGAATGTCAAACACAACCGAACGGTTAGCTGTTAAAATTTCAACCTTAACGAGGAATAAGCGACTGTTGCCATTCGGGGTCAACAGTAGGCGGTTGGTGAATCCTTGTTGTGGTACATTAACTAATGGGTAAAATACCCTTTTGTTCCATTTTAATGATTAATCACTAAAATTTATTCTCTTATACGTGGCAGCAACCAGATATAAATCTAGTGGCCAAAATCTATTTTAAATTAGCTAGGGCAAGAATTTATATTTTAATAATAGAACAAAGGTCAGTTCCTTTTTTTATCTTAATCGTCAAGTGCGTTCCTAAAGCTTGCGCATTGATCTGCGAGATAAAGAAACCTATCTAAGGCACACGTTGCCACTTGATTCTACGAACCCCTGAACCAAATGAACTAGGATTCATTAAGCTCTACGAGATTACAACTCACTGAGTTGATTGAATCTAATAGTTTTAGGGAACTAAGCGTTTCTTTGAGTGTATAAGTCTTCCTCTAACTTGTGGAGCGAAATAGCTCCCTTACACACTTCGTCAATGTATCTGCAACCATGTTTACCGTTGGCATTTACTCGACAAGATTCTTGTTTGTCACTACACGCTCAAGGAAATAGGATAATTCGTGTTGACACATTTTGTACGCGAATTGAATATTAAATTCGATTTTAATCAAAATTGTCTTGAACACCGTCGTTTTTTTTACTTTTTGGAGTATGCACAGGTCCTTTAGCAGTCGCAGGAGCCACATCATCTCTTGCATTTGAGTTTAACTTTATATACTCTGCCTCCGTGCTAGATCCTAACAGTATCTGCCATTCAATTGCTGCACCATTTATAATGTACACATTATCAATCGTCGAACGCCGAGTGTTTCTATCCAAAGCCAATTTGCAACCGCGAAATCTGACAACGCGCGTGACTGATATCCGACGTAGAAGAGCTCGAGATCTTGCGTCGCTACGCCGAACGCAAGTGTCTCGTGGTTCCGCGCAATAATACACGCACGAATATGTCTCGGCCTTCAACCGTTTGAAGCTCTGAAACTCCTCTCAACGAGGCTGGGGTCCATTATTTCTGGTCTATAAGACGCCAACATATGTTACACTCATATATGCTGTGGCCTTACACTGATCCAACTCAAATTATTACTTATCAATTTAAAGCGAAGAAAAGACTGTTTCTACTTCTATGCTTTCTCACAGGTCGGCGTCATTCCTAAACGAAATATCTGCTCACTGATCTGCCTAATTCAAAGTCATATTCTTCAACCTTTCAGAAGACATACTAAAAACTTTTATAAGTTGCACAGTAACTATCAGATAAATTACGACCTGGTACTGAGGGCTATTAATAAAAAAAAAAACACACCACCCAATCTTCGGCTAGTAGATTTACTGTTTTCACGAATTAAAACGAGCACCAGCACTCTGTGCTTCATTCAGCCTTGCAAAATTTCAAGATTGCACCTCCAGCCACTAATACCATAACTCCTTCATTCCCTCTTTTTAATCAAAGTCGTCGTATTCCTGTCCTAAAAAGCGTTTTCATGCGCCAATGAATTAAACTAGCCGACCAATTCATCGGCTTAAGCGCTTGCTTCCACTAGAAACTGTGCTCGTCTCTTTTATCGTGAAAATTTGCGGTCGTCCTATTAGCTTACAAAGTCGCACTTAGAGCAGCGAGTGCCGCAAAGACCGCAACGACGGCCGATAGAACATGCGTTGCGACGCCAGAGACTGGCAACTCCGGTCTTGACGCACTCGTGTCAGCATTCGAATCGGAACTCATCCTGTCCGACGCGTCACTAAAGCTACTACTGGAAGTGACATTAAGAATGTCTTGCAGCAGAGCCGTGAGCTCCCTCTCGCTCAATTGATCCGAATTTGAGATGTTAAACATATTCGCCAGCGCCCGGTCGTCTGCCACCGCAGCTTGTACCTCCGCGAGAAGCTGTTCCACAGTCGCACTGCCGCTACTAGCCTTAGTTATAGCCGCCTGAAGCGCGGACGTCAGTACGCAAAGCGTCGCAAGAACCACGCTCAGCGTCTGGAGCCCCATCATGTCGAGTGCTTTCGATAGTTGCTATTCAATTAATCTTCGTAACCCGCGCGTACCAGTCGTTGTCCCTACCGCTTTCTTGGATTCTGCGGCGCTCTTTTCGACTCGGTGCTAGTTGCGGCGGATAGTCGAAATTTCTTTTCACTGAATTTTAGAGGGTAGAGGCGGGGCAGGCTCAAGCGCTTCTCTATTGAATGTCAGCTGCGTGGAATCTCGACGTATGAGGTGGTTACGACGACGTGTGGTCGGGTGCATAAAATGTTACAGGGAAGTCGCCGTAAGATTGAGCTTTTTGATATAGAAACCTCCGGCCGGGGCCGACAAAATGCAATTTCGAGAGAATATCGGCTACCCCATGTCGGTCTACCTAAGCGCTTCGTATGGTTTGATATTTACATCCTAGCGTCAACTTTTCAAGTACATTCTTAAGTGCGTAGATAGCTTCTCGCGTTTGGGTTAAAAGCAGTCGTGTGACAGCTGACATTTATTACTAGTTTAGGTTACGGGGAAAGTTGACGAGGCATGAATGAATTTAATTTATTATACTTGTCTTGAGCCATTCAGTCTGAGGATATAATTCTTCGGCTATCCTTGATTCAACGCTCTGAATCTCGCCGCAACTTTGTGATTGAGCGCCGCCATCGTCCAATCATCGATTAAGTGGGAACTCAGACAAGGACATTTAACAAGGTACGTCAAGCAATGTGGGCCACCCTATCTGATTTATACTAAGTACGCAACTATGTCACATAAATGTGTGCGTACTCTCGGGTCCCAAAATTTTCATGACAGCGACGACACACGACCATTCTCGTGGTGTGGCCTCCAAAGGTTTCAACGCTTTCGTTTGACCAGCACGAAGCGCACGCTCGGTACATGCAAATTTGACACCGCTTTGATCGCCGTGTTGGAGCGATGAGATGTTTCATTCGCAGTCGTTTCGTGCATGCCACGCAGCGAGAGCTACTAGCCACTTGAGTCTCCCACTGCTCCTGACCTGAACGACTAGAGTAACTGCATTGAATCGTGCTTTGACTATACGATCGTTTTCGTTGCTGCACGAGTGTCGGAAGTCGATGAAGGCTTTTAGCAAGGGACAGTAACCGTGAACTTACAATTGACGAGTCTGCGTATCCCTCCGGCAGGTTATTCGAAGCTGTAAACGTGGCATGAAAGCTAACACGGACGCGTGGATCACGACAACCTACAGTCGGTGGCAAACGCTGGACAACATACGCTGCAACAATACCATGAAGCTGCACGACACACTCTTTTTTCATCTTGCCAGCTAGCAATTCGCTTTCAGGCAGAGACGTCATAACTATCGAAAATCCAGACGATTCTTCACTCGCGTCCACTAAAGAGTTGGACAAAGGAGATGGAAACACCAAATGAGGTCGAAAATGGTCCAAAAAGCACCACTCTTCATTCCGTGCAAACGTGCGCGAGTGGGCAAAACTAGCTGTCCGGACGGCCATTTGATCTTCGGCCGTTAGCCGAACTATTTGGCGACTCGCCCCTTTTTCAGCCCAATTGGGGTCGAAATTGGGACTTTCGTCTGGAAATTGGACCTCGTGCACGAGAGACCCATAAATAAATTGGTCGCCCCAAAACGTACCCGCCCCAGCGTTATACTCGGTTTCAGTATGCGAATAGAGCAAGGCTTCGACGTCATTAAGTTCGCACGCCACTTCCCCCGTTGTAAGGACCTCCAAGTCTTCCCCTCCCATTCGGCGTGAAAGCATAGTAAACCCCGAAAATGTTTTGTGATCCCACGCTGTGGACGGAGTTGGCAAGAGCCTCTTTCCGTGAATTTCTTTGCTTGCATTGCACGCACGGTAAATCAATTCGGCGTCCGAAACGCGCACTTTGCGGGTTAATGGCAAGTGCTCTTGTGCATCTAAATGCAAATACGATGGCGACGCAGGCGACCATTTATCCGACAACACAGTCCTTTTAGAGCGCGACAGATAATTTGATCGCCAAGGGTCATTTCCGACTTCATCATGCCTTTCGCCATTGGAAGAGGAGTTCCGGCGGCAGGATAGAAACGACCAGTGAGGCTGTTTCGGCATGAGGATAGAAAGCGACCGTAATTAGAGGAAGGAGGTCTTTGCGGTGGCAGATTGGTTTGTGCGTGTCCATACTTCGTTGTAGTATTCATAAAAGTGGGAATAAGCGTGTTCTCAACTAAAGACTTAAGCCGCTGTCCTGTGTCGAATAGTAGTAGAAAAGTACTACGTAGATGCCAAAGGCCTGGCTCTAGACCAAAAAGTATCGAACAGTCGGGCATGTGCGGCGAGCGAGAGGTCAGAGCACGCACTTTGGCGCTCGTGGCCAGCAGGATGGTGGGCTATATATATAAAAAAAGTCAGATGGTTCAGACCGACGAAAGACTTGGCCGCACAACCACTACGACCAAGAGTGACACCTTGATAACAAGTAAGTACGACTTTTTGCGCTCGGGAATTCTCATGGCGCTCGAATGATTCCGGCCTTTGCTGAAAGTTTTCGTCGCTTTACGAAATCCGATATTTCAGTTACGTTGTGAATATGGCAGCCAGTAGCAATGAAAACCCATTTTAAAGATGGTCAGAGAACAAGGTCGTCGGTCTTTTTCAAAAAAAGTGATTTTAATTCTATAGGACTTCAGACGCTTTCGCTGACGGCTTTACTATACCGTCAGACTGTGACCAGCTTGGTATTTAAATCAGCAGCGCATCCCTATCTTTTGCGACATTGCAGAGCTAATTTGAATCGGCGCCCTTTAATTAAATGGATGCACTATTCCGTAGGAAGCTTTCATCTTTTTGCAGTATTATAATATTTAAACAAATCAGAACTAATTTGGCGGATGTCGGTGAAATCTGAAGCGATGGCTTCGATGTGTCGCATTTTAAGCAAATTCTTTTCTTATAAATATTTTACCTTCATGCGCATTGTCAGACTTTATTGCATGCTTTGGACCTCATGCACTTTTTTTTGCGAATTGCGATGCAACTATAGCGTAGGAAGCGCAAGTGTCTTGGCACGCTCTCCTTTTCAGAAAAATAGAACTTACTCCGATTTTGTCCTACTTTCAGCTCGAGAGGTTGGTCGTGGTTGTTTGTCGGCATGATAAAAATAGCGTGACGTGCTTTGTACGACGAGCAAGTCATTATCTGTTTTTAATAGCCATTCTAACGCAGCCCAAAACGCAAAAGCCGTGAATATAAGCGCATTGCTCTCGCATTAGATAGGGCCCGATTGGTTCGGCTTATGTCCCTCGTGCTTAAACTCGAACGTAAAGAGTAACGTTATGATAATCCAATTTGAAGTAATGGCTTCATGTTTGCAAAAATTGGTCGAAGTTCGATCAACGACTACACGTGAATGCAAGTTGTCTGCGCATCGTTTGAGATAGTTTACTTGTCGATTTGCAAATGACAGAACAGAGATGTGCAAACAGAAAAAGAAAATTTAACGTGTTGCTATTATCAATTTTAGAATAGTGCCAGGGGTTCTATTATTGAAACAATTAAATTAATTATGTGCACAAGATAGATGAGCATCCGTCCACCATGATCAAATCCCATTTAACACTTTCTTGTGCGGCATAAATAACTTTAAAAGCAAACGTCTACGTCGGATTGTGCATCTTTCAGGCTGATGTCAATTTTGCTCCGAATAAGGCAATTAATAATGCTGGTCATAGGCTCACAGCTGATGCTAATCGACCTAAAAGTCGAAATACCTACGCAGCTTTGATCAAGTCCTATAACATTTTCTTAAGGTTGTACTACGAATACTGTTAACGTCTTGAGTATAAATTATTCATTACAATTAACACCACAATAAGACGCTCATTTGGCCAAGGGGTACACCTTTAGAATGTCGTGCGTCTAGAACGTTCGACACTACATAGACAACGGCGTACAATGAGCATTACTGATATACAAAGAGTTTATTACATGAATGCAGCGCAAGTTTGGACTATCTACCTCGGAAAGTAGCTTACTTGGGCGTCAAACAGCCGAAATTGGAAGACCTGCCAACGCAATGGTTCCATCTGGCATTTCTTACTTACTCTTTATGTTTCTTAGCGTACACAAATTTCCTTCAAAGTCAACCCGTGAATACTTAGCGACGGCAGGAACCATATTAAAGGCTAGCAACTTCGATAATTCGTTCACATCTTTATGCTGCCTTTCAATTCGTGCGCGATTATTGTCCGATGGACGACGGAAAAATTCCCGATGTGCATACAATGCAATTGTTATCGGCGAAACTAGCACTTGACTTTAGCTCTATTTAGTTACTGATTAGCTTCTCACACAAGAATTTTTAGTCTTGAGACAGACAGTAATGCATGGCGTGAAAACAGAAAACATCTCTAATCTCAAAGCGCACGTTTTAGTATTGCAAGTGGGCTTGATTTTTGAAATCGAACGTTCTGGTATCGAGCGACAAGCCCGTGTGGCGGTCGACAGCGTAGCACAATTGCGCATCATTCTAGACCTCATCCTTCTCGTGGTCGAATCAACGCACGAGTTGATATTAAAAGTATGCTGAGAAGTAGCCAACTCGTTCGTAATTTATTTAACGTGAGTACATGAACATCAAGTGCTTTGCAAAGTTCGGCCTTGCGTATCGTAACTCGATATATTTTTTTAACTTGTCAAAAGATAGCTGAGCCTGTCGATGATTCATTCGCCGTGAGTCCAAATTGCACCACGAGTCTCATACCCAAATTTAAAACTTCTAAAGTCATTAAGATACCTGCGCAACCTTTTCACGGAAAGAGGATGCATCTGTTTTCAAGCGCTGGTTTCTAATTTATACTCGTGCTCCATGCAGCACATACAAGAGAAACGAGTCAGCTACTTCTCCTGAACTTTCGCTACTTCATTCAACTTTTGCTGCAGCAAACGACCCTTTTGGATCAAAAACGTTTTCGCGGTTCTTGCAAGTCGAATCATCGTTACGTATTGCGTACGAGTGATCTCAGCTCGAGGCTTTGAGTCGACGCAGCACAGCGTCCCTGCAATCACTTCAGGGTCACCTTGTTGGCCATTCGCCGGCGGAATCATAACAGGGAACCCCACGTAAAAGCGGACTGGTAATAAATTAGTGGCTGTTTGGTTCTGAAAACGTACGTCCGCTTCGTGGTGAGCGACCATGAACGGGTGTGTTGACATTAGCGTATGTTGACAATTTGTTTGTTCTCGTGGCACAGCGGCACCTGAAAACGCCGGGAGTGTGCTTGCCAAAACATGGCCGTGTGTTTCTGCCATGACTAGCACAAAGGAATATGAACAATTCATTGTCATGACGGCGAGTTTACAAAGAAGGTCAAGGTCTTTAGTATCAGGTATATAGCCTCTCAAGTCTGTGTTTTTGTCCGTTGGAGCGAGACGATTTGCAAGTTCCAAAATCCCGAACGCTGCGGCGCTAGTAATTCGATCGTCTTCGTTGCTTGGAATCGGCCAACGGGGTACATCAATATGAGGATCTGCTGGCAATTCCAAAACATAATTTCTCTCTTCAGCATTTCCAAGCTTACACGCCTCCAGAGGCGTAAATCGATCCTCATCACTTAAAATTTTAGCAACTTTTTCAATTGCCTCTGTACCTACGAATTGAAATTTAGGCTTCGCATCAACAAAGTCATAGCTGTCTTCGCCATAACAATCCGCATCTAAATCACTGTCGAAATCTTTCGAATTTTGACGAAGAAGTGTCCGAATAACAGCCATCACGGCAGCATGCTCCAAGCTCTCGGCTGCCGAATTTAATAGAGATGTCGACAAGAAATCGACTAGCAACGACACTGTCGATGGGCTTGTTCCGTCGCTAACAACGCGAGGTGGGCCACGATTAGAAGCTGATTC
Organism: Bremia lactucae; assembly: GCF_004359215.1. Taxonomy (NCBI): domain Eukaryota; phylum Oomycota; class Peronosporomycetes; order Peronosporales; family Peronosporaceae; genus Bremia; species Bremia lactucae. The sequence goes on along the minus strand of NC_090622.1, from coordinate 2,754,824 downwards.
AGCAAACACTTCCGAGTATTCGCACGCTTGAACGTTCGCACGGCACCTTGTGCATACGACAATCACCGCTACCCGTCCAGCTGTGCATTCCATATTCTCCGCGCTCCAGCACTCGACACATACGAGATACCCACATAAGTAGCAGCGCTTAGTATTAGGTTTCATAGACCCTCGACTACGATGAGTGAATGCCGAAGCTGCCATGGCCAGCGACATCTTGACCGGTTTTAAGCTATGCGTACAACATGGACAGCGCGTGTTTACGACCTGTACGGCGTTCATGTCAATAGGCACTTGAACACCAAATCGGCGACGACGGACAAGACGTGGAAGCTTTGTCACACCATGGGCCATGGCCAACAAACGACGAATCCGAGACTTGTTTCGAACGACTTTTTTTACCACAACCGAATCGGAAGGACTTGAGCTTGAGGATGTCAATTTTGAGCATGGTATTTCCACAGTATTGCGTACTGAATGGTTTCGTTTACTTGCACAGTCTTCTTGACCTTCGTCTACTAAGTCAAACCACGCGTGAAAAACGACTCGTGCACCTTTTTCGTATGGGATGCGCTCGACGAGATATGACGTGTTTAGTCCATGGAGTTGATCAACACGATAATTTTCGCCTACAATTCGACCGGGTGTCTCGACGGTAGGAGGCAATGCTTTATTAAGAATCATGAAGCCATTTCGCTCCTTCTTGTGACGAAAGTAGTCAAAGTAGCACCACTGTTCATTATGGCCCCATAGGGTCGTACGAAAGAAGCTATTTGTTTTTACACCGAGTTGCTCCTCGTAATCAAAAAGTACGTCTTCGTTTTCATCTTCGACTTGGTTTTCCGTACAACAAACATCCCGTTCGTATGATCCAAAGATAAAGCTTTTGGGGTATAAAGCGCTCATGACCGTATTGTGCTCAGCTTCAGAGGCGGGATGAAGGATGCTCGCTATTTCTTCAAGGCTCGAGTTTAATTTGCCAACACACATGACCTCTAGACTCCTTTGTCGTTTACTGTTGTTTTTCTTCGATTCATAACGTCGAAAGACGGAGAATTCGCCAACATCTTTGACGAATTTCCAGTCTTTCTCTTCCACAAGTTTGCATGCTAGCGATTCAAATTTTACACTAGCACGAGCCTCTCGAGCAAGATGAAGCAATTCGGTATTGGTCATAATGCTGCCGTGCTTGGATTTGTCGTGTTGGGTTTCGAAGCTGTCGATTGTTGTTGAACATGGTTTTCGGCTGGAATCGAAATTCGTATTCAAAGTCGAGCGTCTCCGATTCATTGATTCGTGAACTGTATTAGTATGTATTTCTATTTGTTAAGTGGGTCTCGATGCAATATGATCATCGAGGAGCAGGATAAAGGGAGACTTTTGACAGATCTGTAAATAGAGGACGATAATGGCCAAGATGTTCCTGCCAGCGGTGGCTTATGCCGTTGAGCAGTTGTGAGATAGCGCATAATTTATACGAATGTTTCAGCGTTTTGACTTAAGAAACCGCGGACATTAAGGTGATGGTTTTAAATAAATCTACTAAATTTCGAGAGAAATAATTCTCGAAAGAACGTGATTGAATAACCAGTAAGCTATAAATTTAGACAGTATAAAATTCTGTATTTAGTCGAACACGAAGTCGTGCGAAATTGCGCGTTCTTACGTGTCGATCAAACATAACGGTAATGTAACTCGACTCACCGAAATGAGTTTTAAGGAATAAAAATTTGGAGCGCACTTACGATGTGGAAATAATCGAAGGTTTTCCTTCGAGATGAGTGAAACAATAATTTTAAAGATCTTAGGAGTTTTCTATTTTTAATACTTCACGTTTGTGCAGCGTACATGAATATCAACTGACTTCTCGTAACCCCATATAAATTTAAGCTTTTACGATGGTCATTGGCTTCACAATAGCATCCCAATTGTGCCAAATCGCATGAACTTAACGAAGTTCTAGACCAAATGCAACAGTAATCGCTTCAAGTCTTTCTCACAACGATATTGAATTCGCTGCTTTCATCAGATTAACACGCAACAATAGGTTTCGTCAAGTATAGCACATAATATTCTAATTACATTCGGTACTTATGCAGACTTCACTTTGTTAAAATCGTTTTCGTGTATCTATTTCGTTGGCATCTTCAAAACCCAACCCTTTTTAGTGTGGCAGCCTTCAAGTCAACCACACCAATTCCGCGATTCGTTTTGTATTGGTTAAAATTACTCGATTGGTACTTCCAAAAACCATTTTCTCCTAATCAACGCGACAGAATTTCTTCCGCCTCAACCTTCTCCTCCGCCAATTCTTGGGCAGTGGCTTTCATCATGGCTTCAATCCGAGACGACACGGGAAGGCCATCGACGACTTCATACGCTCCGTTTCCCGTGCACTTGACTGGAAACGAGTAAATGAGCCCTTGTGGGACTCCGTACGTGTTTTGATCCGAGCAAATGGCCATGGACACATACTCGCCGTCCTTTGAACCCGTAAACCAGTCACGTAAATGCGCTCCAATTGCAGCTGCGGCCGACATGGCACTGGATAGTTTGCGTGCCTTGATAATCGCTGCACCACGCTCCTGGACGTCCTTTACGAGCTTTGTTTCGACCCATTCCTTGTCTACCACAAGCTTCGTCAATGGCGCACCATTGACTTCCGCATTGGTTACATCGGGTACTTGGGTACTCGAGTGGTTACCCCAGATTACTACTTTTGTAACGTCCTTGGACGTAACTTTAGTACCCCGCGTTGCATTGACCTTTTCCACGACGAACGACCGCAGACGCTCGTGATCAAGACGCGTGAGCGCCGAGAAATTGCGGCGTGGAATGCTGGGCGCATGTTCCATTGCAATAAGGCAATTTGTATTGGCCGGATTTGCAACGACAAGGACCTTGACGTCGCGACTTGCGTACTTGTTAATGGCTACACCTTGTGCTTGAAAGATTGCGACATTCTTGTCAATCAAGTCCTTGCGCTGCATGCCCTCCTTCCGAGGGAAGCCGCCGACGAGAATAGCGACGTTTACGTCTGTAAATGCCACTTTTAAGTCGGAGGTTGGGACGATCGAGTTTAAGAGGTTATATGCGGAGTCTTGCAGCTCCATTGTCACGCCTTTGAGTGCTTCTTGGGCCGGTGGAATGTCCAAGAGACGCAGATCGATGCGCTGGTTCGGGCCAAAGACGTGGCCAATGCAGACTAGCGAGATGGCACAGCATTAAGCCACGGCAAAGCTACAGACAAGCTACAAGGAAGACGTACGGAGAGGCAGCAGCGAGTACGCAATTTGACCGGCAGCGCCAGAAACAACAATTTTTAAGGTAGCCATTGTCGTCGTGTGGTGGTTGATTCGATAATGAAGAGAAATCCAAAGATTCGAGGGTTTTGTTTGTGATGGAATATGACTGCACCACATGCAGGGTATAAAACTAATGAAATGGTGCAATAGCTGCCGTGCGGGCACGCAACTTCAAGGATGTAAGCGGCAATGTGGTCGTGAAATGGGTACATCTGGTAAAGAAAAGTCAAAATCTGGATAAATTATTGCGTAATCGAGACGATAGCATTAAATGTGTTTAAAACAAAGACACAAATTTGTTTTGGCCTTAGAGGTCATCACAGAAGCCACAGTAAGTAGCCGAATTTTTAGAAACCCTCCAAGACTTCGTCGATCGTTACGACAAGCCATTGGACTTCAACTCAAATGCAACCTCATGAACAAGGCAGCGTCGACAATACGCCGGAGAGTGTGATATTGTGAATTTGCCATGGATTAAAAATCCATCGTCTTAAAGTGTCTAAAACGAATAATAATTTCAATACTGTAATTATTCAGTAGGACAAAAGCATAATAAGTGATATCATTTCTGACCCCTATGCTCAGTTCTAGCATGAGGGTAGGTGACGCAGCAGTGCGGCATGGTGCTGAAACAGCAAAGATGTTGCAACAAACGGTGGAAGAAAGCTCCGAAACGGCTTCTTGGAAATTGTGGCCCGATCGCCATTTCGTGGGAGGCGACCGGTCCACACATTCAGGCCGAAAATACTAATAGGAGCCGCTAAAAGCAAGCAAACGCGTTGGGAACTCGCCTCCACGACCCGAGCCTTCTCTGGTATGTTAAGTACCGTCGTTTGCCACTAAAATTGCCATGACGAGAATTTTTAAATGACGCAGGGTACTTCACTTTTAGTAGTGTCACCGTCAAGAGTGATTGTCATCCCTCGTTCGCAATTTTTTTAATTTAGTGACCGCGATGGTGGAGGAAAGCCTGTTTTCATCCGAAGCCGCCTACTGTTCGAAAGAAAGATCGTGTTTGCCCGTCATAACGTCTGTGGCGTCATTAATCGGGTATTTCTACGTCGTGGGGACGTATTGGCGCATCTTGGCCGTGCGGCAACATCCCGCGGGCATTATGTTTGGCATGAGTTTATATGGTGCGATTTATCAATTTCTATTTCTACTCGATCGGACAGTTAGCTCCGTCAAATGCACCGATATCGGTATTTTAGTCGACTTTTTTCACACAGGGCAAGAAACGTATATGCTAATTTTTGCCATCGACCTACTTTTAGCATTAAAAAACCCTTTTTCAGCATCCAAAGGGCAAATGACAAAGTACCATATTTGTGGCGGTCTCTGGAGCTTCCTCTGCGCCATGATCTCGCACTTTGACAGTACGCAGTACGCACTCTTTAGCTTCTGTTGGTTCAATTCCGGAGCCGACAGTCTCCAGCGCACGTCCATACGTATCGAAAAGAATAGCCACACGACGCTGACAGCTGGTGTGTTTTTTGCCGTCTATATGGTTGTCGTGTACTGCACGTCCCTCCTTGCAATCGTGCGAACGTGGAATACGTTTGTGAAAGGCCTTCCAGATACATTCCGGACACGACAGCGTATCCAGCGCCACCTCAAGTACTACGTCGGGTGTTACTTTGGCTACTGGACTGTGGTGTTAGTATGTTACGCCGTTTTACGGTTGTTGCCATACTCGAGTTTCGAGATAAAAGGAGGTTTAAAATGTTGCGTGTGGCATTTGTTGTCGTGTCTGTTGCTGGCAAAAGGGATGGTTCATGCATTAATTTGGACCCGAACGTCCAACATTCTTGCTCTTTTCGAGCAATTTCGTCAAACAGGGACCATCATTCTTCCCGTGCCAAATAATGGCAACTGGGACGACAATATTAATTGGGCCCTTCGTTTAGAAATTCTCACTAGTACCTCAAAAGGAATTTGCCAGAGTGTTGATCGAGCGGAAGACCAAGCACGAGCTTCGACAGACTCGTCGAGTCGGTCGCTCTCGGATGCGTCGCTCGAAGAGGGCAAACGGGGGCCGGCTTTAAATGATGATTATTGTGACCGAAAAGAAAGTTATACTCAAATCGAAGAGCTCCTTTTAGAAACTCATGACAATCACTCGCGCAATGAAGGGGTTGTGTTTAAAGATTTTGCCCCGCACGTCTTTCGGTGTTTGCGTGAAGTGGCTAAAGTGTCCAGTGCCAGTTATCGCAATTCATTGCAACAAACGACCAAAGAGCAAGTCAGCGAAGGCAAAAGTGGCGCATTTTTCTATTTCACGCAAGATCGCAAATATGTTGTCAAAACACTCGCCAACGAAGAACTCAAGTTTTTTCTCAGTATTTTACCAACGTACTATACGTATATGAAACGGCATCCGGATACTTTCATGACCCGGTTTTTTGGGTGCCACGGACTCACAATGTATGGCAAAACAGTGTTTTTTGTCGTCATGCAAAGTGTCTTTGCCACGTCGTTGCCCATCCACGAGCGATTTGATTTAAAAGGTTCGTGGGTTGGGCGACTTGAAGGTCGAAAGCCCCTTGGCACCGTCGCAACGTGTAAATTCTGTAATGCCGAGTATACAATTCGTACCTACGAGCAACGCTGTCACGGTCGTGGCGAGCGCCATTTAAATCATCAATACGATCAAGTTGGCAAAGATCTCAATTGGAATCGCCACATGGCGTTGCCATTTGAAACCGCACAAGCTGTGGCCATGCAATTAACCGCGGACTCGGAATTTCTTTGCAGTATTAATTGCATTGACTACAGTCTCCTGGTGGGTATTCACCATCGAAATGTCTCTCATTATTCCTCGGTCGAACGATATGGGGTACCTTTGAGTAACCATAGTAACCACTATCCCATGTCGTCTCGAAGTAGTCGAAGCCATAGTAACGAGTCGTACGGAAATCATTGCACCATTCGCAATCGTAGCAATTCGCACAATAGTGACACTGACTTGTTAAGTTGCTCGAATTACGAAAAAACGCATTCTTTGCCACGAGGCATGAGTGTTGACGAAGTGCATGGACCAGGACTGTACTACCTTGGATTAATTGACATTCTTCAACCATGGAATGTTCGCAAACGTGTGGAACATTTTATTCGTGTCTCGGTGCTCTTGCAAGATCGACATGGCATTTCTGTCGTAAGTCCTCGTCAATATGCGGATCGATTTCAGCAACGTGTGGTAAAGGAACTTATTTATGACCCTGCTGTCTTGCCTCTTCAAAGCGATAGTGCTTCCTTTACGCAATTGCAAGTCCAAAATCGACGCAATGCGCACTTAATCGAGTCGAATCGGACGTTAAGTACCATGTTGGCGTCGTTTGACGGACCTGTGACATCTGTTGACTCTGTTGGCAACTTAAGACTGTCACCACAGGTGCGTACAATTTCGTATGTACGGACACCACCACCTGTACGAAGGATACAAGCACCGTTTGCCACTACACAATTCGGTGAACAAGCTGCAATTCCTGCACATTCATGGGACATTGCGACGTGTAGTAGGTTTGAAAGGCGCTCTAATGGCTTTGTCATGGCCATTCCTGGCTCAATTTCAATGGTCTATCCAACCGCATTAAATTCTGTACGAACAGCACCCGAGTGTGTAAAATCGTTACATCATCGTACAGCTTCACGTCGCTGGAGTCACCGCAGTAGTCATCGGTCTTATTCGGTCGTACATTTTGACGCAAGTGCGCTACGAAGTCCGTCTAGTCCAATCGACTACCGAATTGTACGTACACCACCTACCTGTCCTACCAAGATACGGGCAAATGCACCAACACTTTCGGCTTAAAAACGGATGACGATTGGTAATCTATTGTTTCATGTAGACACACATGATGTGGTTACGATAATAAAATACGTACTTTAGCGCACGCGATACACAGAGTCAATTTGGCTTCTGCGAGCCACAACTATTTATAAAATGACTTTTTTTTTATTTAAATAAATTTCATTATATGCTCAAGCGCAAGTTGCGGTCGACTAATTGTCAAATGAACAGGCGTATCAAACCCTTTGCGTCGAGCTGGCAACATTTCTCAAGAAATGTTATCTTGAAGAATGAAGTAAAGCGTCTGGTTCGAGTCTGTCGGTCTCAAATTCGCGGCCATCAGTCTTTGCGGATTCCTTGGACCGTACCGATGTGATTTGGGACCGGAAACAGCCTCGTACTCATATTACCGGCAGATGCGTTAAACGCAAGACGTAGGATGCGTACGCATACTGCGAGCAGCTCGATCGTGTACGCAATTCTTGGCGGTGCAGTACACGGAACGAGTCGATATATTTGGGTAGTAATTCATTACTGCCCACATTCGTCACACAGCAGGACGGTGGCCATGGAAGTTGGAATCCGCTAAGGAGTGTGTAACAACTCACCTGCCGAATGAACTAGCCCTGAAAATGGATGGCGCTTAAGCGAGTTACTTATACTTTGCCGTTAACGCGATAGCACATGTAAGCGTTAATGAGTACGAGGACTTTTGCGAAACAATTGCTCACGTGTACTTGTTTAGGTAGATTTACCGTAGACAGTAGGACTAGATCATTAACATAAATTGGAAAGACGTTTGCTCTTCCATTTTTTTAAAGTTCCGTTCCTGTCGGTCCACCGCATCGGCGATGGAATCCTGCACAAAACGGACAACTGCTTCTTATGCCAGCAGGAATTGTCCGATCGGATTTGTTTTTGCTTTCAGTGCGCCTGGTGCGCACTGTTGAGATATCATTTTCCTCTTTAGTGGGAGCATCATTGTGCTCGCTACTATTATTGTTGTCGATGTTGAGTATATCATCATCATTTATTACCAGAGTCAGCAGAGCGAGTCCTTCCCCCTTGAATTAATGTCACTCAAAAACAAGGTGGGTATACATCGATGGCTCATGCCATTTACAAAGAGCGGTGCATGCTTTGTTGTTTCATGCACCTCGTGTTGATGACAAATTCTGTCATCGGTAATATCTCACACTCAACTCCTAAGCGAGGGATGTAACTATGCAGTGTCTCTTTGACTACTCGATTTGCACCATTTATCGAACTACCGGTTTCCGGATGATCAGAACTTGACATTTTCAACTGTGTTCTAAGTTATTTGAATACAGATTGCCAAAACTTCGACGTGAACTGGAGATCTCGACCTGAAACCAGTTCACGGGATATTCCCATGGAGTCGAAGAATGTGTCAATATATAGACACAAGAGCAGCTTTTTGCTGTGATCGACTTCAAGACTGTAACAATATGTATCATCTTAATGTAACAATCAACACACATCACACCCCGTTACAATTCTTGCCAGCATCTTCGGGGAACCCCAAGACGAAGTCCATAGATGTGGACGACCAACACTCTGCTAGAACAAACAGATGTAACGGAATACGGGATGAACGGCTAGGCTTCGTTCGTTGACAAACTTCTCAAGCACGAATTTACTTGCGTAAGAATTCACACTGGCGAGGCCAGTAGAAGTCTTGACGCGCCGTGAGATAAGTCTTCTTACGTCCACGATGACCACTTGTTGATACAATTTGGCACCCATACATGATGCGTAAGCGCAAATCAATATGGGTGGGGACTACAACCCGAGGTTTGTTGCCAGCAATGGCAGTGTAATACAGTAAGCCATTGCGTCTTTTGTATCGCTCCGTTGAGGATCGATACAGTTTCGACAATCCCTTAAGGGTTGTTGAGATAGATTTGTAAGGTATACCATCAACCTTTTAAGAGCCTTATTTTCTTGATAGGCTCTTCTATCGTCGTCAAGTAATTCTTCCCACGAGAGATTTTTTGTTGCAACACCTGGGCTCATGCTCACTGTTGATAGTTGCTACAGTGGGCTTATCCTTACTGCTCGGCGTGCAGTTGGATAATTTTTACCCAATATATAAACTGGCACTTTTAAAATGTGCTCTAAACTTCCACGACTAAATTTTGTACTAAATCAAAATCGGAACGGCGCGAAAGAACATGAGGGACGACATTTAGTCATCCTGGTTTATATTTGTTGCGGGTGAGCTTGTCGGCCGTTTACAGCTTATTAGAGCTGACTAAAGTCATCAACTATAATCGTCCACGCGAAGCATCTACTTTTAAGGAAGGTGGCTAGTTAGTAGCAAGATGTTCATATTGCTTGCAAGGTCAGGCTTATTGATTGAAGAAGGCTTACCAGCTAGCGCGGGATCAATCTGGCCTAATCAGAGGATGCCGGGTGGCCATTCGGGACACTCTCGTGCTGGTACACGGTACTGTTGGACAACATGACTCGGTTAGACGAGATCTGTATACTCCTTGACTTCGTTCGAAACGCAAATGTTCTATTTACCTGTCTCCTCTCCTGTAATTTGGACCCCACGAACACAATCTTCGCCGGAGATTTAAACTGTATGCAGAGCGTTTGTACGTCGGCTTTGAATTGATTGGTAATGGCTATCATTGTTAGAAACGGTCGAGGAGCTCGGCCCTGTATTGCGCAATGGCAGCTACGGGTTTAGTAGACACGAGGGTGATGCGAAGACTTGCAGAGGACAGCGAGATGAATGACGTTTTGGGCCATTTTACATTCTGTGAAGCGGACAGGGCTTAATTCATTGATCATTTAAATTTTCCTCGACTTGGGTGGGCCGCGTTCAATGGGTCGAAAAGTGCACTTCATCACATCATTCAGATCAACAGGACACCTGCGGAACACGGGCCGCCCCCGTCAGCATTTCAGCCACGGGCGGGTGATGTATCCATTTGAGCTTCTGAAACTCAAACAAGGCAAGCGTGATGTTCACGCTTATGCCCAGCACATACGACTCTTAGCAAGTTGTACCAGAAACAGCCCAGTTCATGAACACACGTTGATTACGGTGTTCATGCAACGTCTTACGGATGGTCCCGTAAAGACCCACCTTTTCCGCTTGGAACTGGATACGCTTGAAGTAGCAATATCCGTTGCGGAACAGGAGGACTTTAGCTTGAGACAGGCTCAAGCAAGTTCGTCATCGTATCGTCCTCCAAGACGACACGAGCTAGGAGGTCCAGAACCTATGGACCTCTCTTACGTCGAAAGCGGGAGACCTCGCTTTTCGAACAACAAGCGATTGGAGACATGCAATCGCTGTCAGAAGTAAGGACACTTCGCTCATGAGTGTCGTGCCCCACGCCCACTGCCGAAAGGTACTGAACGTAATTTTGGACCGAATGCCAAAAAGGGCAACAGTCGCGGGTCCGACGTTGTTGCGAAATCGCAACAACGAGGCGAACCGCCAAAAAACGGTCGGGGTCAGTAGGGGCACAACGCCCTACTGATCTAGCAACCTCAAGAGAATTTGCAAATCTCTTGACTAAAGTTGCTCCAGGCACACAACATTATGTGTCTCTGCACCTGGCGATGAGGTATCCCTCATCACCTTGGAGTTAAAAGTGACAGATGATTTGTTACTCGAGCCCTTGTGGACTGTGGTAGGTCGAAAAACTTTATTCGTCACCAGTCGCTAGAGAGTCGTAGGCTCAAATATGTTGAGCGCGACATCCCTCCAACGAGGATGACGGTGCGTCTAGCGACAGGCGCATCGATAATGGTAATGAAACGCGTAGTGAAATTTCGCTAAAAGATTTACAGTGCGATGAAGATTTCATCCTTCTGGATTTGGATGACAATTTAATGTCATCCTAGGTTTGCCTTGGATCAGAAAATATAAGCGAAGAATCAACTGGCAGCATCGGTCCGTAAAGATGTCTGCCATTTGTTTATCAGATGGCCATCTGATGAA
>NC_090622.1:2742774-2743644 GCF_004359215.1 Bremia lactucae | reverse complement strand
GATGTTCATTTGTGACCAACCCTTGTGTATGTGATGCACATAGGTGCATTGATATTAGGGGGGATGACGCCTAGCATTATCCGTTACGCGAGGTATCTAGAAAGATACGCTCGCAATACATATTAGTGTTATCTACAGAAATGACATTTTGATTGGTAATTATGTGTTATTATATTTAATGCGATTAAATTTAAATCAGTCTGAAAACTACTTCCTACTTGGTAAGTGCCCACGAGGAGCCGGATTACCGCTCCCGTGACGACACTTTACCAGAGTAGTTCGTGCGTTGTGTAGGCGGGCACGTCGTAATGCGGCCACGCTCTACTTAAGCACACACCCTAGCACAGCGAGGAAGCGGTTTGCACCTGCTTCTCTTGCGTGCAGTGAGGTAGTTGTGGTGGGCGCGCAAGCGACCTCACCCAACACACTAAGAACTCTGGTTAAGTGTCGTCACGGGAGCGGTAATCCGTCTCCTCGTGCGCACTTACCAAGTAGGTAGTAATTTTCAGACTGATTTATATTTAATAGAATTAAATACAAATACCTATTTTTACCAATTAAAATGTTATCTCTATAGATATCATTTAATATGTATTGCGAGCGTATCTTTATAGATACCTCGCGTAACTGATGACGCTAGCCGTACACTTAACCAGAGTTCTTAGTGTGTTGGGTGAGGTCGCTAACGCGCCCACCACAACTTCCTCACTGCACGCAAGAGAAGCAGGTGCAAACCGCTTCCTCGCTGTGCTAGGGTGTGTGCCTAAGTAGAGCGTGGCCGCATTACGACGTGCCCGCCTACACTTGGTAGCACTTGAAATCCTTCCCACGACCCGCATCTCTGCGTGTGTACGTGAGGATGAGCCTCAA
>NC_090622.1:2698686-2740618 GCF_004359215.1 Bremia lactucae | reverse complement strand
AAAGGTACTGAACGTAATTTTGGACCGTATGCCAAAAAGGGCAACGGTCGCGGATCCGACGTTGTTGCGAAATAGCATCAGCGAGGCGGACCGCCAAAAAATGGACGGGGTCAGTAGGGGCGCAACGCCCTACTGATCCAGCAACCTCAAGAGAATTTGCAAATCTCTTGACTAAAGTTGCTCCAGGCACACAACATTATGTGTCTCTGCACCTGGCGATGAGGTATCCCTCATCACCTTAGAGTCAAAAGTGACAGATGATTTGTTACTCGAGCCCTAGTGGACTGTGGTAGGTCGAAAAACTTTATTCGTCACCAGTCGCTAGAGAGTCGTAGGCTCAAATATGTTGAGCGCGACATCCCTCCAACGAGGATGACGGTGCGTCTAGCGACAGGCGCATCGATAATGGTAATGAAACGCGTAGTGAAATTTCGCTAAAAGATTTACAGTGCGATGAAGATTTCATCCTTCTGGATTTGGATGACAATTTAATGTCATCCTAGGTTTGCCTTGGATCAGAAAATATAAGCGAAGAATCAACTGGCAGCATCGGTCCGTAAAGATGTCTGCCATTTGTTCATCAGATGGCCATATGATGAACGTCTTGGAGCGTCCACAAGCGTGTGGATGTACTACGAGTGAGTGCGATGGCCTCACTTGTGGTACGGTCGTTAGTACACCTGCACAAAATCACAGTGTGATTACATATCACACAATGGAGTCAGCTGCCGGCGGCTGTGCGAATGCACAGGCAGCAACGTAGGTCCACCACTCGAATAAATCGAGTGGTTTGAGATATGAATGTACGCCTAGCGGGCGACATTCAGGGAATATACCAGTTGTCCAAAAGGGGCGTCACGATGATCCTAGGTCGAGTAGAGAGTCGACCGCACAGGACCCGACTGTGATAGCGCAATCACAGCCGGAAGGCGTTGAGGGAATAAGTCCCACGTTTTTTAGTAGAAATCTCCTCAAATAGTTAATGCTGAAGTGACTAGACTTTAGCATCCCGAGGGATTAATCCCTCGGTAGCCTGTGGATAAATACCAGGAAAAAACCGAGACATTGAATGTCTTGGTTAATGACGGATTAAGAGTAGCCGCTTATACTCTTGATTTTTATGCGCCTCCGAAGTAAACTTCAGAGATAACTCAATTACCAACCCTAGAACCCAAGCGGTTCTTGAGAGATCTGCATAGTGGTAGAATTAAGCAGATCTGCGTACTCGTCACATAGGACGAATACGTAACTGATATTCGTTCAGCGGTAATTTTTGCAGAGAACGAACGAATTCTCAGCAGCTCATCGATGGACGGAAGTGTCCTCGCTGTGAAGACTCGGATCGAGAGATAAACTGCTCAATTCTGGGAGTCACTTAAGACAAATCCTTGACATAAGGATTTGTTTGAATTCAGGAATATATTCCCTGATACAGTTCCATGCGAGTTGCCTAAGGATAAAGGCACTCGACATGAGATCGAGCTCAAACCGGGCTCGAAGTACTGTGTCATGAAGCAGTGGCCACTGCCTCGTGAACAAGTACTTCCGATCGATAAAGAATTTATCGATCGATTATAAGCGGGCCATGTGAGGGAGTCAACCTCCCCACATAGCTCTCTGACCTTCTGTGTGCGAAAGGCCACAGGAGGGTGGCGGATAGAGCACGCATTCAATAAAATGAATGCTGCAACGGTACCGGCTCAAACGCCGATACCTAGAAAAGACGTAATCATAGATGGTATGTCTAAAAGTACGATCTTTTCGTCTATGGATCTGATGGAAGGATTTTATTAGATCCTTATGCGTGAACGGGACATCCCGTACACAGCAGTGAGCACTCCCAGTGGGATGCTCTGGGAATGGCTAGTGATGCCTCAGGGGCTTAGTAACGCCCCTGCAACATTCAACAGATGTGTAACAAATCTGTTGAGACCGGTGCGGGATTTCGCACCGAGTTATTTCGACGATGTATTCGTCCATAGCCGGGCCATGGACGGTAAGACGGACGTGGAAGTTCATAAAACTCACGTTCGTCAGTTTCTTACACTTGTGGGAAAGCATAAGTTGTATGCAAATCTCAAGAAGTGTATATTCGTTGCAAGCGAAATACCACTTCTTGGGTGCATCGTTGGTACACGTGGCGTGCGCCCTGATCTCGAAAAGATCAAGGCAATCACCGACTGGCCAGTTCCAGTCGATGTCAAGGGACTTAGAAAGTTCCTTGGTTTAGCGGCGTACTTGCACAAGTGCTCTCGCAATTATGCAGAGATGACAGTTTATCTGTCTCGTCTTTTAGAAAGACGAGAAATGGCTATGGAACGCTGATTGTCAGCGTTCGTTTGAAGGTATCAAGCAACGCTTGATGCAATCGCCAAGATGGGCGATTGCAGATCAAGACAGACCATTTCATGTGGTCTGTGACGCCAGCGATTTCGCAATCGGCTGTGCGTTAATGCAATACGATACAGACGGCGCGGAGCGCGTCGTCTGTTACCAATCGCGTCAGCTGCAACCAGCTGAACGCAATTACCCAGTGCATGACAAGGATTTCCTTGCCATAAATTTGGACTGGCTATGTTTAGGGTCTGTCTCCTCGGAGATAGACCGTTCATGGAATATACGGACCATGCGTCATTAGCTCGGCCGTAATTAGCCCACACCTCTTGCAAAGAATGGCGAGATGGCTATCCTTTTTCACGGAGTATAATTTCTTCGTGGATATAAATTAGGACGACTTAGTGTCGTCGCTGATGCGTTATCACGCTGACCCGATTTTGAGTCGGCTGCGCATTCCGACAGTAACGAAAGTCCCACTGTTGTAACCTCATTTCAAGTGTTGCGTCATCAACCTTGTTTGATGACATAAAGAAAGCCTACGCAGAAGATAAGGACCATCTGCGTTTAATGGATCATCTGATGACCGATTAATATTTTTAAGATTTACCGGGTTTGTATCGATCGTCATCCAATCGATACACAACACGCAACGGCTTATTGATTACACAGCCGTTGCCGGCGACACTCCACGTGTCGTCGTCCCGACTCACAATGATTTGCGCTTGCGCATCATGTATGAGTGTCACGATGCACCAACAAGTGGGCATCGTGGGCGTGAGAAATCTTATCTCGCAGTAAGTCGCGACTTTTACTGACCCCGCAAGTATCAGTTCGTGCGCAAGTACATTTTTGCTTGCAAGGTGTGTCAACGGGTAAAGCCTAGCCTTTCATCCCGTGCACCTTTCCAACTTCTACCACTTCCGGCAGAATAATGGCAGTTCGTATCTATGGACTTCGTCTTCAGATTCCCGAAGACGATCGCAAAACAATGGAATCCTTTATTGTAGACAGATTCAGCAAGATCGTACATCTTGCTGCAATACCAGAGTTGATCACGGCTCCGGGCTGTGCCCGTTACTTTATCGGCACAGTATTCAAACTTCACGGTTACTCGTGAGCTAGTCTTGGATACAGAGATCCACCTTTCACGGCGGAGTTTTGGCAATCCGTTTTCCGATCTCTCGGAACACGACTGACTATGTCAACTTGTGATCATCCAGAGACAGATGGTCAGACGGAACGCGTAATCGCGTCGTCGAAGAGATACTTCGAGGTTACGTCTAATCGTATTCGAATTAAGGTGAGTTTTTACCGATGGTCGAATTCGCCATCAACACTTCGGTGCATGCGTCTACAACGCATACATAGTTCTTCGTGAATGGCTTACGGCGTCCACGCATACCCACCCAATTAGAGGGATCCTCGAGTTAAGGTGGGTGTGTGGACTCGCACGAGCAAAAACAATTTTGGCTCATGCTCATCACGAGTCGAAGTAATAACGACGCGAGTGATGTCGATGTCGAAGCAATCGACATCGAAGATGAGAAAGATCTCATGGTCATGCGCACAAATTGCACTAAAAAAGCCAATACACATGAATCAGCAGAAAAAATTTCTGCTGGCTCGAGAATCAGAAATCCGTTTCGTACAGGATTCCATTTCTAACGCAGTAGACCGTCAGCAACGGAACGCAGACAATCATGGAAGAGCAAATGCTCTTTCATTTAAAATTAATGGCCTAGTACTACTCTCTACGGTGAACTTACATAAGCGTGTAGTCACTAATGTGGGTAGCAGTAAACTACTGCCCAAGTTCAGTGAGCCATTGTGTGTACTGCATCGCAGAGTCAACGCGTTGACAACCAAATTGCCACGTAGGATGCGAACGCATCCTATTTCGTTTTACGTTAGTCGGCTTCACCCGTACCATCAGTACGCGGCTTCTTCCGAGGACAGATCTGGCCACCTTTTTCAAGAATCCCTAAGAGATTCTTGTCGTCACGAACCAGATTCTAATGCTGAATTTGGAGATTTCTCATGTCGGGTCCGGAGATCCTCGAAACCGCGAGGAGCTGACGACAGCTCCTCACGAAGAGTGTGATATTTTCGTTCGCACTCTAACATTGAGTACGCACTCTTTGAACGGTTTTCCAACCGTTCGATATAGTGTGCTTGCACCGTCTGCTCTAACAAGTGACGCTTACCGCGCTCGTGTTCAAGACCCTCCTCCGATACATGGAGGTAGCGGTCGAGCTTGTCGATCTTCGACTCTAGACCCGACACACGGTTCGGATCTAATTTTCCGCCTCCGCCACAACCATTGGTGGATTCCCATGGTGGTCAACGTTTTCTTGTGGAATGTATCAAAACCACAGTGATGTGAAGAGGCAGCGAACGAGTTATCTTGTTTGCTGGCGCGGTTATCCACCTTCCCATGACAGCTAAGAGCCTCGTTCCCAGCTGGTTGTTGCGTTGAGGGCCTCATCCGTCAGTATGACGAGACCCATCCGATGGATCAGAAGGGGAGTCCATCGGAAAACACGTGCTCCTGGCGCCTGTAAATCGATTGCAAAGCGTCAATCGCATCGCGCATCTCGATAGAGATGCGAACTCTTCCCCAGTGCGAAGAAAGGAAATAGACATTTCCTTTTTCTCGTTTCGTGTTGTCAACACAACACGGACAAGGATCACCCCACGTGAGGCATGGAAGTCCTCCCTCACGAGACAACCGATGCAAATATACCTTGCGCCGGTTGAAGCTCGAATTTTGAACTAAAAGTGAATCGCGTTTAGTCTTTGAAGCCAAGTTCCGCGTCCAATGTCTTTGACATTGCGAATAAGCGCGCTCCAGGCTTGCATCAGCAAGACTTTATTTCGCTTGTTGTTGCCACTATACCATCGATGCTTTGGAAAAGAATGGAGATAGAAATCTTCCTCAGCGCGAAAGTTCTTCGCGCTGGGATCAACGCCATGTAGGTTCGTCACGATAAATGAAGGATATTTATTGTGAGGAGTATTCTCTCCAGACAAGCTACTGACTAGCCGTTCGGGCAAAAGCCACGGCTTGTTCTCAGGGACAAGACAAGACACTTTAGTGTCTACGATCCCCTGAGTGGTACCCATTGAAGCAGGGGTACCACAAGAACATTTTGTACGATGGCTTACGCCATCGTCATCACCATGAACAAAAACATGTGCGGGTGACGCACGGGAGACGGTGCTGTCGATGAAGGAATCATCCTCATTGTCAAAATCAAACATGCTATAGCGAATGCTAATAGCGCGTCCATCCGATTGAGCCCCATCATTCGAATGCCATTGTCAGCCGCCTGACGATGATCAAACGACTGTTCTGTTCTCACCTAGTCTGCCATTTCGTCCGGATCGCATTCGTAGTCGACCTCCAAAGAAGGGTCGCATTCACGTGGTGAATCACCACTTGCACCCGCAACATCTAGTGTTGTGGGAGAAGAGGATACTCGTGCAGACGAAACGTCTGCCGCAAAAGACAATAATGCATCGCCCGTGGCTGCATGAACGTCAGCCAAAGGCGCCGCAGTATTAGCATACCGCATGGACTTGTTAGCCATGCGACAGAATTAAAAATGATGCTCCTGACTAATCAACATCGTTTTCAATTAAGTGGTCTTATAGTGACCACTCTATTCAATAGCAATCAGAGTTGAATGTCGTTTAAGGGGGGGAAAGTGATGTAACGGGGTGTATCGTTACATGAAATTAACCCTTAGGTTGTTAATTTATATGTTATCGAAAAGGATGATAATATTTGAAGAATATTATTTTACGTAGTAATATTCGGAAAGCTCATCCATTGGTTGATAAAGGGTATTTTATCAACTTTCTTCGCGGTCCAGTCAGCGCTGGACGCGCGCAAAGAGAGAGATGGTGTGACAGGCTAAAGTCGCCCTTATGTTACACAGTCCCCGTTAAGTACACTTGGTGTACTTAAGGGGATGGTCAATTACTAAATAATAGTAATAAGACCCAACACTCGGGTGTGGTGCACATTTGTGACCAACCCTTGTGGATGTGATGCACATGGGTGTATTCACATTAGGAGGGATTACGCCCAGCGTCATCCGTGATGACGGCTAGCGTCATCCGTTACGCGAGGTATCTAGAAAGATACGCTCGCAATACATATTAAATGTTATCTATAGAGATAACATTTTAATTGGTTAAAATAGATATTTGTATTTTATTCTATTATAAATAAATCAGTCTGAAAACTACTTCCTACTTGGTAAGTGCGCACGAGGAGACGGATTACCGCTCCCGTGACGACACTTAACCAGAATTCTTAGTGTGTTGGGTGAGGTCGCTAACGCGCCCACCACAACTACCTCACTGCACGCAAGAGAAGCAGGTTTAACTGCTTCCTCGCTCTGCTAGGGTGTGTACCTAAGTAGAGCGTGGCCGCATTACGACGTGCCCGCCTACACTTGGTAGCACTTGAAATTCTTCCCACGACCCGCATCTCTGCGTGTGTACGCGAGAATGAGCCTCAATATTGATTGGGCTCAATTTCCCCACCTCTCCGAGCATCGACGGGAGGTGGCAGGGCTAATGGCGCAGGGACTTGGTGATCAAGCCCTGGCCAGGCTCCTGGGTAGTCCTCCTGAGCAACATGTTGCTCAGTTGGAGCAGTTTGAGGCATTCATGCTCGGACAGCGGAGGGCCGCGTCTGAGGCACAGAGCCATGCTGTGGCGGAGTCCGTCACTCAGACTCAGGATGAGCTGAGGCATGAGCAGGCTCGGAGCGAGGCTCTCAACAGGACTGTTGAGATGCTCTCTGCCCGGCCGCATCAGCCGAGGCCCATTCGGATGGACCCGCCCAAGTTCGATGGAACTGCAGCGTACACGATTGTCCACTGGCAATGCGGAGTCGCGCAGCGCATTGAGGACGACAGCCGGAGGGTGTCGTACGCTATGTCGCATATGCGCGGTAAGGCCTCGGAGTGGGCTTACTCGGCGCTTATAGCGGACAGAAAGGCGTTCCCTATATGGGCGATCTTTAAGACAAAGATTCGCGCCATGTACCAGCCGCCGAACAACGAAGTGTTGCTTCAGGTGCGCTTCTTTGGAGCGCGACAGGCGAAGCGATCTCTGCAAGAGTATGTGCAAGAGATGCGCTCGCTGTCGGCGTCCATAACCGTAGGTCCGATTCCGGAGCACATTAAGGTGCCCACGTTTATGAACGGACTACGGAATGGCCCACCGCGACAGGCCGTTTTCAGAAAGGTGCCGTCGACGATGGAAGAGGCAATCCAAATTGCCTTAGTTGAGGAGCAATCCTACAACAGTGCCTCGGCGACAGCTTGGTATAAGCCGTCGGCCGAGAGGCCAGATGCTACTCCCATGGAGTTGGGCAATGCAGACGTTGTCTGCTATGATTGCGGCATGCGCGGCCATATGATGGGCTGCTATGCCAGGGTTCCTGCTGGGGATAGATACCACAAGAGGACTCCCTTTTCGAAGAGCGATGGCAAGAACCAGCGTGTGAGACGCATGAATTCTGCATCGACCACTGAGAGGTCGGGAAATGCAGGAGCGCAGAAGGGGCGGGATGCCCCACTCACGCGGACTCTGAAACTACCCCTAACTTTAGAGTTGTGGAACAAATGGGTAGCATAGTCCCTGAGGTCTTAAAATTTCGGACATCAACCCTGCTGCTCTATAGCGCTCAAGTACGAGGCTATGACCAGGTGATGACCCTCCTAGTGGATTCGAGTGCATCACAAAATTTTGTAAAACTCGCGGCTCTAAGAAAGAGACCGGCGATGTTTGAGTCGCTTTGACAGTTTGGCAAGCGAGAAGAGGCGACCGTTCTTTAGCGAACGCCGCACTCATTAACTCTGAGGGAGTTCAGGTAGAACTCGCTTTCAGCTTTAGTGACTTTTCTTGTAAAGAGAAGTTCACAGTGCTAGGAATGGAGAGTCTTTATGACCTCATCCTAGGCATGCCATGGTTGGCGAAGTACCAACCATGGATAGACTGGCATACACGCACAGTTTCGAGCTCTACGCAGGACACCGGAAGGGGTGTGCTCCTGCGAGAGGTGTATGTAACTGATGTCGTGTCGAACACAGTCGAGGGTGCGTTGACGGGATGTCAAACGTCACCAATTCCTACCCACCTCGTGGAGACTGGGGTAGTGAAAAGGACGATGACAAGTAGTCATGCTTTCGAATTTCCTGCACAGAGCATAAAATCCTGTGGCAGCAGACGATGAGCTGACAGGAAGTCAAGCGTCGCATGAACCGGCACGGCGCCTAGAGCCTGGTGCGATTGGAAGGGGTGCGTTAGCCAGGAGAGCAACGGCACCCGCTTCCCAAAAATCTCGTCGTTACTCAGAGAGCGAATACCCGACAGATTAGGACGATCAAAGGCACGTCTAAACGAGTGACAATCGGAGAGTGACGTTTGTATCAGTTCCTATTAGCGAGGACGGGCCTTTGAACGAGGTGTTCGAGGCCGCCAAAGACGAAATTGCAGAGGCATCCTCAGTTGAGGTGCTCCGTCAAGTCTTTAAATCTACCGAGGAGATAGTAAATCTCCCGGAAATGTCGTGGGGTCTGTTCCTTGCCGAGTTAAAGGAAGGAAAGATCCACGAAATAGTCACACCAGTTCCAAAAGAGGACTTGGTGGACTGTTGCTCGTCGTCCACAATGGACAAGAGTGATCTAGAACGGACAAAAATACAAATACACGGTTCGCTGCTCAAGGCTGGAATGCCTTGAGATACAGTCCGTTCTTCGAGGTTCTGTGGAAACATCGTGATGTGTTCCCAGAAGAAGTGCCGAGCCGCCTACCAGCAGATAGGGGCATCGGGCACGAGATAGACCTCGAACCTGGCACCAAGTATTGTGTGACCAGGCAATGGCCGTTGCCGAAAGAACAAGTCGATTATATCGATGAGTTCTTCGACAAGCGAGCCAAGGCGGGACATGTGCGTGAGAGCAAATCGCCTCACTGCAGCCCGACCTTTTGTGTGCGTAAAGCCACAGGTGGATGGCGCGTGGTTCATGCTTACAATAAGCTGAATACGGCGACCGTACCGGCGCAAGCGCCAATCCCGCGGACAGATGTCTTGTTGAACTCCATGGGAAAGTCAACTATCTTTTCCCGTTGAATTTGAAGGATGGCTAGTATCAGGTACTCATGAGAGGAGTCCGATGTAGCCAAAACGGCAGTAAGCACCCCAAGCGGTATGCTTTGGGAGTGGCTTGTGACGCCCTAAAATTGGAAAACCCACCGCCTACATTCAACCCAGTGGTGGCTCACGTGATGCGTCAGCACCGTGCCTACGCGTCCCATTACTTTGACGATGTATTCGTGCGTAGTAGGGCCGAGGACGGGCTGCGTGCAATAGAGTCGCACAAGCATCATTTAGACGCTAAGTTATAGACTTTAAAGGACGCCCAATTGTACGTCAACTTGCAAAAGTGCGTCATGGGGGTCCCTGAGATACCTGTACTGGGCTGCATCGTTGGTACACATGGTGTACGAGCAGACCCAGACAAGATAAACTTAGTAAAGGAATGGCCAATCCCACGGCATGTGAAGGATTGCGCCAATTCCTAGGGCTCGCTAATTACTTAAATAAATATAGCAAGAATTATGCAGAGCAAACTAAACCATTATTTTAGCTCCTTCAAAAGAACGCAGAATGGGTTTGGTTAAAAGAACAAGATGATGCGTTCACATCACTGAAGCAATCTCTTGTAGACCGGTCTTGGCATTACCAGACGAGGATAAGCCCTTTAGCGTCGTCTACGATGCAAGTAACTTTGCAATCGGCAGCGCGCTCATGCAGAAGGGATGACGACGGCGTTGACCGCGTCATCTCTTATCAGTCCCGGCTTTTAAAAGCCGCGGAACTGAATTACCCGTATATGACAAAGAACTACTTTCAATAAAGTATGCTCTTGTCAAATTTCGTGTGCACCTATTGGACACCGAACCATTTGTGGTTTATACGGATCACGCATCACTGCGTACCGCAATAAACCCACCGCACCTCTCGCCTAGAATGGCAAGATGGCTTACATTCTTCTCTGAATTTAATTTAAAAGTTATATACAAGCCGGGTAAGTCAAATGTCTTGGCTGACGCTTTATCGCGCAGACCAGACTTCGAGGTGAGACACCAGGAAAGTGTGTCTAGTGCTAAAGCACAATTTCAGCGGTCAACGTTGGCAGCCATGAAGGCATACCACGTGACAGGCTCATTAGCCACTGAGGTAAAAGAGAGCTTCAGTCAGGACGACCATTGTCGCCTACTGTTGCATCACTTTGGTGGACGAAAGGTTCCCCTCCCGTCGCACCTGAAAGCTAAGCTAAATCGCTTTAGCTACAGCGATGTCATGTTATGGCATCAGCTGTCACCTTGTGATCCCTATAGCAACTCCCGAAGAGTGGAGCAAGCAATTGCCCTTTGTGGAGTTCGGTATAAATAACAGTGTCCACGCCAGCACGGGTGAGACACCGTTTTATATTAATGGACTGCGCCATCCTCGGACGCCAGTCTCGTTTGTGCACACCCCGAGTCTTAGTGGGGGAGGGCCCCTCACTATGCCCGGTGCGAAAGAGGGACATAGTTTCGTCAATACGACGATGACCCGCGAGGGTATCATCTCAAAGATAGTAATTTGCCCTAGTGACCCTGCCAGTTAAGCAGTGGTCAATAAAAATTAGCCTTATGACCGACCTCTCGGCGGTATCATAGACGAGTTTGATGCTAAAAGCGTGAGCGAGGTCAACGCTTTGCGGATGAGCGATTAGCGATTAGCCATCACACGAAAAGTACGTGACGCGATGGCAAGCCCACAGGACAAGCAAAAAGAACATGCGGACCGAAATGGTCGCAAAAATAATGAACGCTTTAGAGTGGGTGAAAAGGTACTATTAAGTACTGCTACCCTACCTAAGAATGCATTTTCTGTACTACCTGGAGGTACTACGAAGTTGTTGCCGCGTTTCATTGGGCCCTTAACGGAGGTCGAAGAGGTTGGAGACCTAAATTATAGGCTCATTCTTTCGCCGTATTTTACGTGGGTCGTCTGAAATGGTGTGTAGACCCAAATGAGGTCACATATCCCCATCCGTCTAAGGAGACCGATGGTGACGTCGACTGTGAGTCGAGCGTCGTTCGGGTGAGAGGGACGGTGAAGGCGAAAAGCTATCAGCCGACCGACTCCTCCCACCACGAACAAGACTCGGCGAGCGAGAGACATCACGCGAGTAACGCGGATCCCTCAGCATTATCCTCTCGAAAAGGTCCAAGCGAGTCTTCAGGCGTTCATAACCCTGACGAACCTTCGCTCAAACATAAGAAAAGATCCGAGGTCAGTCGCGAGACTTATCCCTCGAGATCCGCAATACGTCCTTCAGCAGCCCTTAACGCCTATGACTGAACGGACGAAGGTAAGGCAGCCGCGAGTAGGTGGACGAGATCGCCACTCCTATCGGGTGCCGCCTGCACTGATGGATACGGGTGGGACCAACGCTTCCTTGTTGGAAGGTTGCTTACCCACCGCTCCGTGAGGCAAAGAAAACAGATCCTCGTTCAATGGTAAGGTTACCCGAAGAGTTTTGATTCTTGGAACCGATCGATAACCTACGTATTGACGTGTCCGGCTTGATGGCTGCCTATGTAAAGGAGCACCAGCTGAGACCTCTTCGCTAGTCTCAAATGGACTAGCAGAAGTAGCGTTGACTGAGCACGTTCACGTGTCGTCGGCAGGTTTAGGCTCCGAATCATCTATGTCAGAACCATTATGGATTATGGTCCGAGCATAAGGCGTTGCGGTTTTACCCAACGGAGAAGCGGCTGCGCCCTTATGGGCTCTCATTACCTGTCGCTGCGCTTTCCAGCGCAGACGACGAGACAGCATTCGTAAATGATGCTGTCTCCGTGTTGTGAGGCATGAGAGAAGTTTGAATGGGCAATAATGCGCCATCGTCCTTCCTCATGAGCTCGTTGTCCGCATCACTACTATGAGGTGACGGCAACGGTGTCGACTCATTGTAGTCAGTCGACAATAAGCGACGGATCAGCATCCTCACTGTTAAACTGGGATGGATCCTTTAGCCCCGTTAACGCGACAGCAGCAGTAGCTGTCTGCGTTTCGACTAAGGCATTAGACGCTGCCGGCGTTAACACGCGGCGCGTGCGCTTAGGGCGAGGTTGAGTGGTCGTCTTCGCAGACGACCCACCAACGTGGCCCCTTTTCGGTGGCATCTTTGGCACCGTGTATGTGAACACAGGTCGCTAGAGTGTTAAGTGAACTAGCGGTGCGAAAGCTGCTCGCAGTTCCTCGCTCTTTTTTGACGAATTTAAAATGTAAATTCGTTCTTTAAGGGGGAATGGTGTAACGGGCTAAAGTTGCCTTAATGTAACACAGTCCCCGTTAAGTACACTTGGTGTCAATTACTCAAAACAAGAAACTAGACCCACCACTCGGATGTGGTTCACATTTGTGACCAACCCTTGTGTATGTGATGCACATTGGTGCATTCACATTAGGAGGGATGACGGCTAGCGTCATCCGTTACGCGAGGTATTTAGAAGATACGCTCGCAATACATATTAAGTGTTATCTATAGAGATGACATTTTGATTGGTAGAATTAGGTATTTATATTTAATGCGATTAAATATAAATTAGTCTGACAACTACTTATTACTTAGTAAGTGCGCACGAGGGGCCGGATTACCGCTCCCGTGACGACACTTTACTAGAGTACTTAGTGCGTTGGGTGAGGTCGCTAACGCGCCCACCACACTACGTCACTGTACGCAAGAGAAGCTGGCAAAACCGCTTTCTCGCTGTGCTAGGGTGTGTGTCTAAGTAGAGCGTGGCCGCATTTACGACGTGCCCGCCTACACTCTTAGCTCTCTCTCTCTTTGTGCGCGTCCAGTGCTGACTGGACCGCGGAGCAAGTAGATATAATGGTCTGCATCTATTGATGGATAAACTTTCCGGATATTACTATGTATAGTAATATTCCCCAAATATTATCTACCTTTTAGACACTTTATTAATTAACAACCTTTAAGTGTTAATAACATGTAACGATACATCACCCCCCCCTAAACGACAATCATTCTGACTGTCATTGAATAAAGTGGTCACTATACGACCACTTAAGTGGAAACGATGTGAAATGGTCAGAACCAAAATTTTAAATTATATCGCATAATTAACGGGTCCATGCGGTCAGCGAATAGAGTGGAACCTTCGGCTGCGGTACATACAGCCGCGGGCGACGCATATTTGTCTCTTGCGGCAGACATTTCGTATGCCAAAGTATCATTTTCTTCTGCAACACTAAATGTTGCGGGTGCACGTGGTAAGTCACCACGTGAGTCCGACCCCTCTTTGGCGGTCGACTATGAATGCGAGTCGGATGAAATGGCCGACTCGACAAGAGTAAAACAGTCGCCTGAACGTCATCTGGCGTCTGACTATGAGCCTTCGAATGAGAGGGCTCAATCGGATAGTCGTGCTAATAGCGCTCGCTATAGCATGTTTGGTTCCGACGATGAGGATTATTCGCCATCGCCAGCACCGTCTCCGTGCCGTCACCCGCACTTATCCCTTTGCGTGGTGATGACGATGGCGTAAGCCATCGTAATAAAAGTTCTTGTGGTACCCTTGCTTCAGTGGGTACCACTCAGGGGAGTGCAGACGATAACATGTCTCGTCTTACCCCTGAGAAGAACCCGTGGCGTTTGCCCGAACGGCTAGTCAGTAGCTTGTCGGAAGAGACTACTCCTTACAAATTAATATCGCTTATTTATTGCGACAACGCTTCATGGCCTTGTAACCAGCGCGAAGAACTTTCGGGTGAGGAGATTTATATCTCGATGCTTTTCTTAAGCATCGATGGTACAGTGTCATCAATAAACGAGATAAAATCTCGTTGATGCAAGCCTGGAGCGCGTTCATTCGCAATGTCACAGACATTGGACGCGAAGACTGGCTTCAAAGATTTAACTCGATTCGCGTTAAGTTTGAGAAACGAACCCCAACCGGTGCAAGGTGGTTGCTGCCGATTCCGACCTAGCCCTTTCGTGACTAGAAGTTGTCGAAAGTTCGACATCACTTGCAGGTAAGTTGGAAGTTGGGCTCATAACTTGTTAGAATGGTGTAGCTTACGAACGAAGTAGTAAATGGGAAACTAATATGTACTATCTTAATTCTACTTGTGCATCCCTAATTAGCCTGTCCTAAATTACTTAATAGGAGTTCATTAGTATCTGACACATCATAGAGCATGCGACAGTGTGAGTGAGTAATGAGCCCTTAATTTGCACTCACTGTGCCTTCTTTGTGTGTATCTTGAATAGTTGCATTACGCACCTTCTCTGCGCGTAACTTGAAACGTCACCCTATGCACCTTCTTTGTGCATATTTCGACACATCCATCATGCCCATGTTAGATGGAACGTGCGTGGCCTTTGAACGGACCACGAAGTGCTACCAGGTATAACGGAGCAGCCTTCGCTAGGACTGATAACAGTGCCTCGATACTTCACGTGCAATGACGTGCAGACGAAGTCTTAAGGTAGCTACGAAGTATTAGATACTAAACGTAAATACTAACGACTTGAATTTTGAAAAGTAAAGCTGTATTCATATATATTAAGTTCCTACGTAGCAATCTTCTGTCAACTGACTTAAGTATATAGTATCAAACAATGAATAGCGCCTACTACTTGCGCACCGCCCAATCGTGCCTAGTAACGATTGGCGGGGTTGGTTTAAACTTAAATCAGCCAATCAACAGAACTGCTGTGTAACGGATGTACCATTACATAAGTAATATTTCCTATAAGAGATACAATAAATATTAATGTTTAAGAGAGAAAATAAATATAGAAGTACCAAATCATTGTATTTATAATTTTGAAATCTTACTTAATAGTTCAAAAATCACCAATTTTGGTGCTTTTGAAGCAATACGACATTACTTCTATTGATTGGTTGATTTAAGTTTAAATCAACCCCACCAATCGTTACAAGACACGATAAGGCGTTGCCCAAGGAGGCGCATTACCTAGTAGGCTATTAACATATTAAAGTCAGTAGATCGAAGATCGTTATGTCAGAAACTTGATATATATGTACGGTTTTACTTGTTCCGTATTATAAGGCCTAAGAATTTATCTTTAGTAGCTAAGACTTAGAACCTTCCTCTGCACGTCTTGCACGTGAAGTATTCGAGGCACTCCATCTTCACTGTTATCAGTATAGGTTGACTAGTATTGTTAACAGTCCGTTACACCTGGTAACACTCCAATCAACGGCCTACGCACGTTCCATCCGTCATGGACATGTTGGATGAAGAAGGAGATAGCTTTCAATCTCCTCAAGAAGGCTATCGCGCAACGCACGAAAGGCTCATTCATTTGAGTGACCTTGAATGAATAGCGATCGAACACATGAGTTCGGTTCTAGGTGGACCAGCCGTTAGCGCAATGTTGTTCGCTCTGCAAAGAGACGGGCAACATGCAGCTATAGCCGAATTCATACAACATGAATTCGACGGAACCTAAGAAAGTAGACTGCTTCGCCGGCAAGGCTCTCAACACGCGGAAGTGTTGAGAACAGGGTGCTTAACAGTTGGAACTGCTGAGACACGAGCATTTACAGGCTGCTAGCGGGCCGATGCTTCCACGTCGACCCGAAAGCTTAAAGTTCGAAATTCCTAAGTTTAAGGCAGTCGAAGGCGACTCCCTTTTGAGATGGTTTGTCGAATATACAACGCCATTAAAGCTCGCCGCATCAATGATGATGCGACGAAAGTGAAATTTGGCACGTCCGACGAAGCCGGACGTGCCAAATATCGTTAGGGCTCAAGCTTTACGACACGTTAGGTTTAAGTCGTACGAGATTTAAAGACCCGACTCAGTCAAACATTTGAGCCGCCACATGCCGAATTCAGGGCTGAGCCGAGCTCCTGGATTTGAAGCAGGACAAGCGCGATATTCACGCGTATGTCCAACATACACGATACGTTGTAAGAGTCATCCATTAGATGCACAAACACAGGTAACTGTATTAATTATTAGTTTTGCAGACGGTCCTATCAAGACACACCTGTTCCGGCTTGAACTAGAGACGCTTGATAAAACGATCTCAGTAGCGGAACCCGAAGACTTCAGCCTGAAAGAGGCTTTCGTCCACCCTGAGGCTTATCGTCCTCCATGACGGCAAGCTAAACGGAGGTCCAGAATCAATGAACCTCTCGTATATAGAGAGCGAGATACCTTGCTCTTCAAGTTACGAACTATTTCAAAAATGTAATCGTTGTCAAAAAACGGGTTGCTACGCCTATGATTGTAGTGCCACACGGCCAGTGTCTAGAAAATTTTGAGCGAAACGATCGACCTCTCGCTAGGAATATCGGAGGACACGGATCCGACGCTGTTGCGAAATCGCAACGGCGAGTTGGATCGTCAAAAAAACGGTCGGGGTCAGTAGGTGCGGAGCGCCCTCCTGATCCAGCAACGTCAAAAGAATTTGCAGGTCTTTTGATGAAAGTTGCTTCTCACACACAAACATTGTGTGTAACTGCCCCAGGTGATGAGGTTAACCTCATCACCTTAACAAATATAGTAGCAAATATGTTGCCACTTATGTCTCTAGTCAATTGTAGGGCGTCGAACAATTTTTTCCGACGCAAATCGCTAGAAGATCGCAGACTCATATTTATTGAGCGCGATATACCTCTAACGAGGATGACAGTGCGCCTAGCAACGGGCGCATCTGTAACAGTAAAGAAACGTGTAGTTGGTATTTAATACTCGTGAAAGGGTGAACAGTATGATGATGAATTCAACGTACTTAATTTGGATGACAAATTTGATGTCATCCTTAATTTACCATGGCTCAGAAACTACGAGCCATGTATAAATTAGCAGCATCAAGGCTTGAGGATGTTTGCCTCTCGTTCATCAGAGGGGCATTTGATGAACCTCTTTGAGCGTCCACAAGTGTGTTAAATATCGTACGAGAGAGTGCGATGGCCTCACTTGTAGTTCGGTCGTTTTCACGACTGCACAAGACCTCCGTTTGAAAACCATCACACTGTGGAGTTAGATACCGACGGCTGTGCACAAGCACATCCAGCGTCGAAATTCGACCACTCAAATAAGTTGAGTGGTACGAAACAAGGATGCTTGCTTCGAAAGCAACATTCAAGAACATTTGAAACCGCTGTCTATTAGAGACAATGCGAAAATTCTAGATCGACTGGAGAGTCGATCCTAGAGTATCTCGCTGTGGTTGCACAACCACAGCAAGAGGCAGTGGGGGATATTTTCCAAATAGAACTTGAGGGAATAGTCCCCAAGATTGTGCAAGAAAAAGACCCTAGAAACCTGCGGTCAAAGGATCGCAGGTTCCTTTGGAAGTAAGTTCCAAAGAGGAAACTGAGACATTAAATACCTAAGTAAACAGCGGATCAAGTGTAGGCGCTGATCTGATAGCGCCTTCGAAGATAACTTTGGAGATAACTCAAATGTCAACGCTAGAACCGAAACGGTTCTTGCGTGATATGCGTAGTGGCTAAGTCAAGCAGATCTGCATACTTGTTGCAGATGACAAATACGTGGCCGATATTTGGTCGGCAATAGCATTTCCTGAGAACGAACGGGTTCTCAGCAGCTCATCGATGAACGGAAATGTCCTCGATGAGAAGGCTTGGATTGAACGTTGTACTCCCCAGCCTGGCAGTCTTCGAAGACAAATCCCTTATATAAAGATTTGATCGAATTGAAGGATGCATTTCCTGAATCCCTACCGTGCGAGTTGCCTAAGAATAAATGCACTCGATACGAAATCGATATGATTCCAGGTCCGAATTACTGTGTCATGAACCAGTGGCCATTGCCTCGTGAACTAGTAAAAGCGATCGACGAATTCTTTGCCAATCGCTTAGCAGCGGGCCATATGAGGGAGACGACCTCCCAACATAGCTCTCTGACCTTCTGTGCGCGTAAAGCAACAGGAGGATGGCGGATTGTGCATGCGTTTAATTTATTGAACGCTGCAACGGTACCGGCTCAAACGCCGATACCACGAAAAGACGTAATTATAGATGATATGTCAAAAAGTTCTATTTCGTCAATAAATTGGATGGATGAATTCTATCAGATCCTTATGCGTGAACAAGATATCCCGTTCATCACAGTAAGAACACCAAGCGGAATGCTATGTGAGTGGCTAGTTATGTCACAGGGACTTAGTAATGCCCCTGCGACATTTAATAGATGTGTAACCAATCTGTTGAGATCGGTGCGGGATTTCGCACCATTTTAATGACGTCTTCGTTCATAGCAGAGCCATTACGGAAAGCCGGACGTTGGAATACGTCCGAAAGATTCTTGCACCGATGCGTAAGCATAAGTTTTACGCAAGTCTCAAGAAGTGTATATTCGCCGCAAGTAAACACCACTTCTTGGGTGCATCGTGGGTACGCCATGATCCGAAAAAGATTAAGGCAATCACCGACTGGCCAATGCCAGTCGATGTAAAAGGACTTCGAAACTTCATCGGCTTAGCGGCGGAATTACAAAGGTATTCCCGCAATTATGCCGAAATGACAGTACATATATCTTCATTGTTGGAGAGAATTTTAAGGTGGCCATGGAAGGCTGATTGTCAGCTTTTCTTTGAGGGTATCTAGCAAAGCTTGAGGCAATCGCCAATCCTGGCGATTGCTAACCAAAACAGACCATTTCAAATGGTCTGTGACGCCAGCGATTTTGCAATCGGCTGTGCGTTAATGCAATACGACACAGACGGCGCAGAGCGTCGTCTGTCATTTATCGCGTCAGTTGTAACCAGCTGAACAAAATTATCCAGTGCATAACAAGAACTCCTTGCCATTAAATATGTCGGCCGTAAACAGTCCACACCTCTTGCAAAGGATGGCGAGATCGTTGTCTTTCTTCGCGGAGTACAACTTCTCCGTAGAATATAATTCACGACGACTTATCATCGTCGCTGATGCTCTTTCGCGCCGGACCCATTTTTGAGCCGGCTTCGCAAAACAACAGTGAGGATAAGCCCACTGTTGCAACAATAAGTGTTCCATCACCAACATTACTTGACGACGTTAGAGGAGCTTATCAAAAAGATAAAGCTCTTCAAGGGCTGATTGATTATCTTAGAAATCCATCCCAACAATCGTTGAAAGGATTGGCGAAATTGTACCGATCCTCAGCAGATCGATACACAACACGCAATGGTTTACTGTATGCACGGGCATTGCTAGCGACCCACCTCGTGTCGTCATCCCTACCCATAATGATTTGTTTGTACGCATAATGTATGGGCGTCACGATGCTCCAATAAATGAGCATCGTGAACGTGAGAAGACTTATCTCACGGTAAGTTGCGACTTCTATGGGCGCGCCAGTATGAGTTCGTCCGCAAGTCCATACGTGCTTGCGAAGTTTGTCAACGGGTGGAGCCCAGTGCTTCATCCCGTGCTCCGTTACAACCTCTGCCTGTTCCGGTGAGTGTTGGCAGTCCGTATCTATGGACTTCGTCTTCGGTTTTCCCGAAGACGATCACAAAACAGTGGAATCCTTGTTTTTGTAGACCGATTCAGCAAGATGGTACATCTTGCTGCAGTACTAGAGTCGATTACGGCTCCGGGTTGTGCCCGTGTATTTATCGACACGGTATTCAAACTCCATGGGCTAACACGTGAACGGGTCTCAGATCGAGGCCCCAGATTCACAGCGGAATTCTGGCAAACTGTGGTCAAATCCCTTGGAACACAGTTGAAAATGTCAACTTCTGACCATTTTGAAAATGATAATCCGACAGAACGTGCAAATTGTATCCTTGAAGAGTTAGTTCGAGAATACGTCCACTTTTTCGCAAGTTGGAGCGAGTTCTTGTCGATTGTGGAGTTTGCCATAAACAATTCAGTGCATGCTCCTAGAAGCATACATGGTTTTACGAAGCATACATGGTTTTACGAAGCATACATGGTTTTACGTGAATGGCTTACGTTATCCACATTAACCCAGCCTGTTTAAAAGTGGCTTTATTTCAAGGGGGGGACTCGCTTGAGCAAAGTACCTTCTAGGTCTTGCTCATCACGCATTGACCGTAGGGTCAACGCGAATGATAACAATGTTGATTCAGTCAACATTGAAGTGGACAAACTCAGTAGTAACAAAAATGCTATTATTGACTTTGATAACGATGCCGAAATACACCGCATCGATGACAATGATGTTAGTCAGAACAAAATGCTCTCACTAATGAGGAGAATGACACATCCGCAGTGTGCACCGGTCGCACTGAAGACACAAACAAAATCGAGTCAGCAGGTGAATTCCTGGTGGCTAGAGATGCAGTGGTCCAGGACCATCGCTGATGCGGTTGGCCGACAGAACGGAACGCTGACAAAAATGGGAGAGCAAACATTCATTCATTTGATGTAAACGATCTAGTCCTACTATCTGTGGTAAACCAACCAAAACAGTAATTGATTATTGCTCAGGTATATCGGCCTGTTACGTGTACTGCACCGCCAAAGAAATGCGTACACGATCGAGCTGCCTCGTAGGATGCGTACGCATCCTACGATTTATGTTGGTCATCTCCGCCTGTACTGTCACTACGAGTCTTCTTCCGATTCCGGATCACTTAGAACGGTCTAAGGCGTCTGCCAAAGCCTTATGGTTCCGAGCTAAGCATGATGGCCTCGGGACAAAGTCTGGTTATCACGAACGAAACGTTCTACCACATCCTCCAAGGATGAGACCTTTTGACGAGCTTTCATCAGCTCGTTTTAAAGAAACTGATGTGTCCTCTCGTTTATCAGTTGATCCGTCGCGAGAAACATTATCCATCGTCACCGCTAACTCGCGGCGACGGGATCGCTCGTGATCTATGTCCTCCCGTAAATAATGGAGGGTGCGATCGAAGTCACGATGTTGACTCGGGTTCGTCCAACAGGCGAGCCCGAATTCCCCTCTTTCTCCACATACATTGACAAATTCGAGTGGTGAAAAGCTTTTCTTGTTGAGCGCTTCTCGAACACACCGTGAGGTGAAAGGGATTCGAACGAGTTATCTTGCTTGATGGCGAGGGTACCCACCCGCGCGTGATAGTTGCAAAACTCGTTCCCAAGAGGGTCCATCAGAGAACGAGCGCACCCACGCTCGTGAAAGGATAGGAGGCTCTCAATTCCTTCGTATCTCACAAGAGATGTGCGTCCTCCAATGAGAGTCTTTGAGGGAATATGCCTTCTTAGAGGGTCTCGATCGGAGACCAATTCACGGGGTAGCCCACCGAGTCGAATTATCGTGTCAACAAAGACACGAGTACAGCTTTTGGCTGTGGTCAAATCCGGGACTGCAGCAAGATGTACCATCTTGCTGAAACGATCAACAAATACAAGAATACCATTACTCTCATGATCGTCTTCGGAGAATACGAAGACGAAGTCCATTGATACGGACTGCCAACACTGCCAACACTGCCAAAACAGGATGAGGTTGTAACGGAGCACGGGATGAAGCACTGGGCATTACCCGTTGACAAACTTCGCAAGCACGTATGTACTTGCGGACGAACTCATACTGGCGTGGCCAGTAGAAGTCGCGACTTATCGTGAGATAAGTTTTCTCACGTCCACGTTGACCGCTAATTGGTGCATCGTAGTACTCATACATGATGCCTAAATGCATCATTTTGGGTGGAGATGACGACACAAGCTGTGTCGCCAGCAATGGCTGTGTAATACAGTAAAGCATTGCGTGTCGTATATCGAGTTGTTGAGGATCGATACATTTTCGACAATTCGTTGTGATGGATTTTCCAAGGTAATCCATCTACTCTTTAAGAAGTGATACTTCGCCCGCTTACACGTATACCACCGATGCCGGAAAAGGCATCGATAAAGAATTCCGTCCTCACCAGGCTTCACAAGCATGTAAGGACGAAACGGAATATGGTATCGATCGTTGGTCATGTCAGACTAACGGTTTAGGTTGCCCGTAGAGCGCAACTAATGTTTCTTTTTGGGAGCAAAACATTGCGGTCTATCTCACTTGGGTTCATGTTAACGTTAACATTACTCTCGAAGTTATGCTTTGAATCAATCCTTTCTGGTGATGCGTACTAGTACCACCACTTACCGAAGTGCCTTTTACGATCACTTCGTTCCTGGTGATGAATACTGAAATCACCAGAGGTATCGTCGTCCATGAAGTTATCCCAAGATGACTCCGCACCAAAAGGGTCCGACGAAGTGTAAAAAAACTTCGTCATCACCTCTTTGGTTGTCACGTTAGAACCGCTAGGTTTTACAAACGTGGCCGCGGTTGATCTAGAGGCTTAATAGTTGCCACCTAGTCGGGCGATGACGCCGACTCGACCCAGTCACCTACAATGGAAGTAGCAGCTGACTTGTCACTGCCACCTGCCATACGAAAAGCAGGTGGAAGCGACCCGCTCTAAGTGCGAAGAACTGCCCAAGATTCGAAGAAGAGGCAAGCGAGAGCGACATGAGATTAAGCTTGTCGGCCTCCTTAACAACACTAAAACCCAGCACCAAGCTTGCCCCGTTACGCATCTCGGTTCAGCTTGAACACGCGAGCGGCACTTTCGATGCACTTCTGGACAGTGGTGCTTCGCGAATCATGATAAACAAGGTGACTATGCGAGCCAATGCTCAGCTTGGGCATCGACAAGTTGCGTCACCAACAAAGTTTCAGACTACATCACCAGTTTTGGTAGTACGATCGTCCAGTTCCATTTTGCGGCCCTCAAGCCGTCGGCTGTAGTGACCCACAAATTTGAAATTCTAGCCAGGATGATATGGTCATCGGTTGCGACATCATAAAGGAATTGGGCATTCCGTTCAATTTATAGGCCAAATTGGTTCAGCGGGATAGTCACTATGCTCAATTGAACACCGGAGGGTCATCTTCTCCCGGGATTAGCGATCATGTATTCCTCGACGAGAGCAAGTCGATGACACTACAGTGCGCCCAGAAGACCTTATACCCGACACGCTACATGAGCCACTCCTCGACAAATATCTCAAGCTTCTCCGCGACAGCGAACACCTATATGACGGACACTTGGGAAAGATGCGATTCGATGATTACGTTCTTCCTTCAGCGCCTGACTACTAGACCCTACAAGCAAAGCTTTATCCAGTTCCACGTAGCCTCGATAACAAGGCTCGAGAGCTAATCCAGCATCTTATCAGCATCGACGTGCTAGAGAAGATCTTTGGCTCAGAAATGGCATCGCCAGCCTTTTTTTGAGGAAGCCCAACGGTTCACTTCGTTTATTGATCTGTTGAGTCTAATGAACTCAACCGCTACATATAGCGCAGCCTGTACAAAGTCTTGCGAATTCGAGAGATTTTGCTACGTCTCGCAGGCGCCAAGCGTCTTTCTACGTTTGCTGCAAGCATGGGGTACTACGCGCGTCGTCTTGCTGCACCAAGCCGTGGTTATACAGTTTCTTCCTTCCGTTCGGGAAGTTTCAGTACAAGTGACTCCCAACCGGAATTTTTACGGTGCCTGACGAATACCAAGCTTGCGTGGAGAAGATCTTTGACGACCTTGCTTTTGTAGTCGTCTATTTGAAAATAATATTTTCGGTAACTCCGAAAGCGAGGAGGAGCATCTCGAGCACCTGTACATCGTGTTCAAGCGACTGAATAATATTGATGTGATTCACAACGGAAAATATGCCATACACTACGCCACTCGGTCGACTATCTGGGCTTCACGCTGACATCCGAAGATATCGATGAGTTCTTCGGCAAGCGAGCTAGGGCGGGAAATGTACGTAAGAGCAAGTCGCCTCGCTGCAGCTGACCTTCTCTGCGCGTAAAGCCACAGATGGATGGCGCGTGGTTCACGCTTAAAATAAGCTGAACACGGCCACCATTTCGGCGCAAACGCCAATACCGCAGGAACATCTTCTGTTGAACTCCGTGAGAAAGTCAATTAGCTTTTATGCGTTGGATTTAAAGGATGGTTACTATCAGTGTTCATGAAAGAATTGAATGTAGCCAAAACGACAGAAAGCACCGAAAGCGGTATGTTTTGGGAGTGACTTATGATACCTTAAGGTTTGAAAAACGCATCTCGCGACATTCTTTCGAGTGGTGGCTTACGTGATGCGTCAGCACCGTGCCTACGCGTCCCATTACTTGGACGATGTATTCGTCATACTAGGACCGAGGAAGTGCTGAGCAAAATAGAGTCTCACAAGCGTCATAGACGCTGTGTTGCAGACCCTGAAAGACGCGAAATTGTACGTCAGCTTGCAAAGTGCGTCATAGAGGTCTCCGAGATACCTGTGCTGGGCTGCACCCTAGGTACACATGGTGTACGAGCACACCCAGACAAGGTAAAACTGGTAAAGGACTGGCTTATATCACGACATGTGAAGGATTTGCGCCAATTTCCAAGGACTCGATAATTAATTGCATAAGTATAGCAAGAATTATGCGGAGCGAACTAAGCCCATGCCCAACCTCCTTAAAAAGGACGCAGTTTGGGTTTGGTCAACGGAACCAGCGAAGCAATCTCTTGTTGAGGCACCGGTCTTGGCATTGCCAGTGCGGATAAGCGCTTTAGCGTGTGAGCAAATTTGTAATCGTCAGCGCGCTCATGCAGAAGGATGAAGACGGCGCTGAGCGTGTCATCGCTTTTCAGTCCCGGATTTTAAAAGCCGCAAAACTGATTTACCTGTGCATGACAAGGAGTTACTTGAAATAAAGTATGCTCTTGTCAAGTTTCGTGTGCACCTATTGGGCACCGAACCATTTGTGGTTTAAACGGATCACGCATCACTGCGGACCGCAATGAACTCACTACACCTCTCGTCTGGAATGGCAAGATGGCTCACATTCTTCTCTAAATTACTTTAAAGTTAATACAAGCCGGGTAAGCCGAATATCCTGGCTGACCCGTATCGCGCAGACCAGACTTCGAGGCAAGGCATCAGCAAAGTGTGTCTTGTGCAAAGCACAAGTTGAGTCGTCAACGTTGGCTCCATGAAGGCACACCTCGTGACGAACTCATTGGCCTCCGAAATTAAGAAGAGCTAGTCAGGACGAACACTGTCGCCTGCTGTTCAGTCACTTCGGTGGACGAAAGGTAACCCATCCGTCGCACCTGAAGGGTGAGCTAAGTCACTTTAGCTACAGCGAGTGTCAGATAAATTTTGGTGGCCACATCTCTATCGATGTGTGGCCAACTATGCTCGCTTAGGCGAACAGTGTCAGCGCATAAAGCCTGCACCGTCCAGCGGTGTACCACTGAAGCCGCTACCGATTCCAACGGATTGTTGGAAGTCATTTAGTCTGGACTTCATGTTTGGCACGCCGCCTGACCACACGGTTCTGACGGAGCTTGTCGTCTGTGTAGACAGACTGAGTAAATGGTGCATTTAATACCATGTAGTGCCACGATCACAGGTAAGGAGGCAGCTATCTTGTTGCTAGATCATGTGTACCGACCACACGGGATGCCCGAGTCCATAAAAATCGGACCGGGATCGACGGTTTACGTCGGGTTTTTGGCGTCATGTGTTTGAGCTGCTGGGTAGCAAGCACCACATGTCTACAGCCGATCACCCCCAGACCGAGTGGCCAAAACTTTTTAATCGGGTCGTGGCGGATGTATTGCGCACGGTAGCGACTCCCAAAGAATAGATAAACATTTGCATATCGTGGAGTTCGCTATGTGTACAAGTGTCCACGCCATCCTTGGACACCAGTCTCGTTTGTGCGAAGCCCAAGTCATAGTGTAGAGGGGCTTACTACGCTCGGTGCGTAAGAGGGACACAGTTTCGTCAATATGACGATGACCCGCGAGGGTATCATCTCAAAGACTGAAATTTGCCCTAGTGACCCTGATGGTATGACAGTGGTCAGTATGGAGTCACGGCAAGGAATGCCAGTGCTCCAAAATAATAACGGTGTTGTATTATTCGCAACTACGTCCTACGACCGACCTCTTGGTGGTGTCATAGGTGAGTTTGATGCTAAAAGCGTGAGCGAGGCTTAACGCTTGTGAATGAGCGATTAGCCATCGGGCCGTTTACGTTGGTCAAAGAGGTTGGAGACCCAAATTATAGGTTCATTCTTTCCCCGTATATGAAGACGAGCCCCGTATTTTATGTGGGTTGTCTGAAACGGTATGTTGATTCAGATGAGGTCTCAGAACCCCACTCGTCTAAGGATACCGATGGTGGCGCCGAACTGTCCAAATATCGCCAAAACACAATTAGTGGATGAGTACATTCGGGTTTTCTACCCTGTTGCGTTAGACATTACGGAATTAAGTGATGTGCACGAATTGTTAAGACTTCATTTTGCTTTGTCAAATGGCTTCGATAATTCAAGTATCGTTGTCGGAGTATATAATGGGGCACATATCGGGTGGTGAACCGTTGTTGCGGTACATTTACTTTATGGGTATAATACCCTTTTTTCGATTTGAAAGTTAGATAATTTATTAAATCCAATGTATTATGGGTAACATATGCGGCCAGATATAAAGTTGGCGGCCGGAATATATTGAAAAATTAGCTAGGGGAACTGAACTTAAAGCGTCCTGTGCCTTCCTAAGGCTTGCGCATTGATCTATGAGAGACAGAAGCTTTTCTAAGGTACGTACTCTCGGGCACTAGTTGCCACTTGGTTCAACGAGCCCCTGAACCTCTTGAACTATGATTTATTAGGCTTTGATAGCTTGCACGACTACCGGGGTTGTTTAACCCATAAGGTTTGTAGAATAAAGAGACTCTTTGAGTCGATAAGGCTTCCTCTGACTTAAATTGCGAGGTAGCTCCACTACAACTGGTAGTCCTCGTAGTCAATCTGCACCTGAGTTGTTTATTACTCAGCCTTCGCTGACATGCAAACGTTTCCAGAACTTCAGAGGCGCAACGCACAGCGTACGACAAGCTCAAACCGTTTTTGGGCTAGAGAATATAGAGTTTATTATGTCCCAGGGACCAGAGGTTCTGCATGCAAGGCTTAAATACTTTATGCCTTATGAATCTCCCCTGGTTGGACAGGTTCAAGATCACCTTGCGGCATCTATGCCAACTCGGTACATCTCTGTACCTGATTTAGAGTCTAAGGCTCGCCCTCTAGTTGTCAATGTAAAGACATTTCAGGAAAAAGAGAAAGAAAACCTCCCATTTTGGATCAAGCAGATGGAGATGTCCTTTGACTCGTCCTTGTTCTAAGAACGTCGAAAGGTGGCTATGGCGATTTGAAGCTTGGAGGTAGAGCCGTGGAGTGGGCACTCTCGCGCAGCACGTTCATAACCGCGCTTTTCCCTCATGGTGTCTGCTGAAACAGCAAATGACCAGCATGTTTGCACCGCATGATCAGGCTTTTCGGATGCGATCACAGCTTATAGCAAGTAGACAGGGTAATCGAATCTAAGCGAATTATGTTCAGGAATGAGATCTCTTATCGCATCTATGCATCAAGACCCGGTACAGAAGCAATTGTCGTAATAGCATTTATGGGAGGGGGTTTCAATGAGGGCGCTGCCCGCACGGAATTATTCTGATCCTATCCTGCTACTTTTGAAGAGGCGGTTGCCATAGCGCTACGCGCTGAGTTCGACTTAAAGTCTGCTCGTGTTAGCACACCTGTTTGCCGTACAAACTCTTCGAGCACATGGGTACCGTCTAATAGACCGGAGCTCATGGATCTAAGCCTCGTTAAGGAAGGAGAAGAGGCACTTCAAGCTGTAAAAAAACATAAAGCATCCGTAGATGTTATATGTGCGGAAGCACGAACATTAACGTCCGTTCTATCCGCTACGCAATACGCGTAAAGCTAGAAAGATTATCAATCTCGACCTATACCAGGAAGCTGATACAGTGCAGGAAATGTCGATGGTGCCGGCGCTCAACTGGGGAATACCTAGGCTCTGTTGAACCTCTAGGAGGTGAAAGTAAACACGACCTAGCCTTAATTGGCTCGGTGCGTAATGACTCGAGCTTGAGTACAAGCCTGACTGTTAGTTGCTCAAGCGACTGTGAAGGGCTTCGATAAGCCATGGTTAATTTTAATTGATTCAAGAGCGTCTTTTAATTATGTACGAACCTCGCGCCTCGAACATTCAAGCTTTCAAATTGACGTCTTTCCCTTGAGGGAATTCAGCATTACGTTAAGGGGCTTAAAGCGCATGAAATTGATACAAGCACTGTTCGCTTAGCGACTGGTACTCGAGTCACTGTTCTTAAAGTTCCGTTGAACTTAGGTATAAAGTTTCTGGACTTTGACAGTGAGGAACGCAGTCTCGTTCTTGGGTTTGGATTTGAGATATGATCTCATCCTTGGTATGGCCTGGCTTGAACGCCTTGAGCCATGGATCGATTGGAGGTCTAAGATCTTAGACACCACGCGCAATGTTTCTAACAAAATTTTGGAGAGTCATGAACCCACCTTTGCTAGGCAACAAAAACGCTATTGGCGCGAATCTTTGACTGAATCTGTCAGTGTTCTAGACATTGGAATGTCTAAGTTTATAAACTCCACTGTTGTAAACATTATTTTAGCCCGACTCAGAAAAAGGGGGTGCAACGGCACGTACTCCGTCGAGTGACACTCGTTGAAATAACGATTTACTGAATGCTGAAAGCATTGTAGGCCTAAGGCCGAGTCATCAAGGGTGTAAAATCCCTGAGATACGTGGAGTGGCACATCTAAGTCGACCGAGTGTGGTCGGCCGAGGTGGCACAATACTGAGTATCAGAAGTGACACTATTGGCAGGTTGCCAGGGCATTTCGGTTAAGCCCTTCTAATGCACGTGAAGTGACACATAAACGGTCGCTGGACAAGGAAGTTGAGTTACCTAACTTCTTTGTCGGATGTCGAATTAGACACCAGCTCTGGTCTAGAGCCAATACAGGCTGAAAAAATTGAAGATGTAAATGTCCCGGCCTATAATAGGCGTATTGTCTCCACTCCGAGACAGGGGAGACGCGAAGCGTCTATACCCTCACAAAGCAATACGAGCGAGCATCGCATATGGTATGCAGGGGTAGCCGGTAACATCGAAGGAGAAGTTAGCCTTGTGGCAATCCCTTCGCTACATGCTCTTTAAAGCTAGACTTGAAGGCTGGCGACACATCTGAGATAGTGGTTATTCGACCAACGATGGAATTGAACTCATCGTAACTTCTGGACGAAGCTGTCCTGGATGACACAAAAGCTGCGCTTAGTGTGCGGAGTGGATCAACGATCCTTCAAGATTCTACGGATCCATTCTATTCCTTGATTAAGGAATTTTAAGATTTTGGTATGTACCAATCCAATATCTGTTTTACCAAGGTATCCATCATGAAGTTGACTTGGCTCCTGGAACCAAACACTGTGTCACACGACAGTGGCCTAGAGAGCAAAACTCCCGATTCGACACCGAAGTTTGTGCCAAAAAGCGAAATGATAATTGGCGTATTGTGCATACTTATAACGGGCTCAATGCTGCTATTATACCAGCATAAGCCCCCATTTCTGGAGAAAATGTTCTATAAAACAATTTGGTGGGATGTACAATGTACAGTGCACGTGACTTAGTCGATGGTTATTACCAACTGCCCATGCGGGCTAGCGATATCCTGCTTACAGCGGTTAGCACCCCAAGCGGTATGCTATGGGAGTGGTTGATTATGCCACAAGGGCTTTCCAAATTTCCGGCCCTCATCGAGGTTTGGCAAAGCTCTATTTTGATGACATTTTGTCCATAGTCGAGCGGAGCAGGGTCGATCGGATGGGAAAACAGCATAGAGCATTTGCGAGTAGTGCTCGAGTGTATGCGCACATATGAATTGTATGCCAATGCATTTAAATGCATTTTGGGTGCAGAAGAAGTTCCTTTGGGAAGCGAGGTCTTAGAGCGGTTCCCGCTAAAATAAAAGCATAGTAGATCGGCCAGTTCCTAAAAATCAAAAGGATTGGCGTAAGTGGTTGGTTCTCGCCAATTATTTACACAAATATAGCAAAAATTACGCTGATATGGCTAGCCCATTACCTAACCTCCTTAAACAGGATACGGATTGGTGCTGGATTAGCACAGTTTACAAGCGGTTGAGGACAGTATTATCCATGCTCCGATTCTGGCACTGTTAATTCCAAATTGGTCTTTCAGTGTCGTCTGTGACGCATTAAATTTTGCCATTGGCAGTGCTCTGTTACAAATAGATGGTGATGGGTGTGAACGTGTAAATGCGTTCGAGTCTAGACAGCTTAAAGCTGTTC
Source organism: Bremia lactucae (assembly GCF_004359215.1). Taxonomy (NCBI): domain Eukaryota; phylum Oomycota; class Peronosporomycetes; order Peronosporales; family Peronosporaceae; genus Bremia; species Bremia lactucae. The sequence continues at coordinate 2,709,965 of NC_090622.1, read as the reverse complement.
ATGACAAAGAGTTACTTGCTGTGAAGTATGCTCTTGTCAAATTCAGAGTTCATCTGCTCGGCTCTAAGCCGTTTGTGATATACGCAGATCACGCATCATTACGCACGGCGACTAAGTCGCCTTATCTCTCGCAGAGAATGGCCCGATGGCTATTCTTTTTCGCGGAATACAATTTCGAGGTGAAGTTTAAGCCCGGCAAGCAGAATGCTTTGGCCGATGCGTTACCACGCAGGCCGGATTATAAGCTCTCTCATTTAACGACTATCATGTCGCCTATTCCTGAATTAATCCGTTCGGCTTACGCCAAGGATAAACAGTGTGTAGCAACTTGCCAACGAATTAAACCCTCGTCTTATGCTGCTACACCATTGGCGAGCCTTCCCGTTTCCATAGGGTGTTGTGAGTTCATTAGTATGATTTTGTTTTTGGTCTATAAATAATTCAGCCGGTAACTCCAGCATAGTGGTCTTTGTTGACCGATTGAGCAAATTGGCTCATTTAGCGGCTGTGCCGGAAACCATTGACGGTGAAGATACAGCAAGGCTGTTCATCGATCGTGCGTTTCGACAACACGGTTTGCCAGTAGCAATTGTCTCTGATCGGGACCCCCATTTCACGGGTAAATTCAAGAAATCAATTTTCCGAGTAATTGGATATGTCCACTGCGGACCATCCGCAGACCGATGGTCAAACTGAACGTGTCAATCACGTCGCGTCACTGAAAACGTGCGGTGAGTGTGCTCAGACACCAAAGCGCTGGAACTCAATGCTCACAGTGGTGGATTTTGCGTTAAGTAACGCTGTACATGCCTCTACAGGCTACACTCCGCTCTATGTCAACGGTCTCACCCACCCACGTGTTCCGTTAATGATACCACTGCGTGGCTCAATCTTGGTGAGGAGAATTAGACGATAGGCTTGGTGATATCAGCCCTGCTACCATTTCAAAACAAGTAAGCGAATTTCTCGCGACGCGATTTAGTGTCCTAAGACATGAAAGTGACACGATGGCTGATAGCAAAGACAAACAAAACGAACAAGCAGATGCCAAATGCAGAAGCTGTTGTAATTCTTATGCGGTCGGAGACCGAATTTATCATGCTAGAAATCTACCTACTAATTGGTTTCCGCGGTCTTCAAGACCAAAATGCACCCGCGCTAGATTGGACCACTTACGGTCGTGACCAAGAACAGCCTAGCTTACACGCTAAACCTTTCTAGCAAGCTGCGTACACACCCAGTGTTCTACGTCGATTTGCTAAAGCCATATCGGAAACCTTCACATGTGAACTTGGAGGCGCTCGTGCCGAAAAGATGGCCTGCCGCAGACTGCTGCATCCAAGCAAGGATGTCCAGCTGACCCTCTAAACTAGGCTGCTGACGTTACGGCATTGAAGACGGTTTTGGACCGCCTCAAAAGAACCCTCAACCCGAGCAAGGCCCACGCGAAGAAAATGCACCTCGTCCTTTAGAGCACCAAACGCTTCTGTTGAAATTTCACCCCCCCCCCCGCGCTGAAAACGGCTACTGCGACGATAGCGGCGAATGCTGCAGCAGTTTTCATAATTGTAGGGAATCCGAAAAAGAAGGCAAAAGCTGCTAATTCTGGCGAATGCTTTGTTGATTGTAAAAAATCGAGTGAGTAGACGATATTACGGCTTTACTTGGCAATGGCATAACCCGTCACGACATTGAGGCATTTGATATTCATGAAAGGCAGGTATTGACCGAAACTTTCTCTTTCTTTTAATCAACACAAACGTCTTGGTCACGGTGATAGTGATCAGGCGTGGTGCCATGATGATAACAATCGAACACTTTGCCCGATAGTTTCTCTTGCATTTGAGGATTGCCCGAATCAAATCGTTTTAGAAGATCATGATCAGAGGCTTGAATCTGCGCATACCATATTTAAGTCGCGGCCACGTCAAACAATATGGACATGTTAGGAAACGTCAAGGAAAGTAATGTATTAAAATCGATATCTTCGTATACGACAAATTCTTCGACGACAAAATCGACATATACTTCGACAACGATACTTGAATTATCGAAGCTATTCGACACAGCAAAAGGAAGAATTAACAATACTTGCACCAATACTTTATTTAGTAATGTCTAACGCAACAGGGTAGAATACCTCGAATGTACTCAACGAACAATTGTGCTTTGACGATATCAGGACAGTGTCTCATTTCAAACAGTGCTGTTAGGAATGGCTTTGCCTTCCACATCCGGGCATCAGCGATTTACCCAACAAAATAAAAAACGAATTTGAACTATAAAAAACGGACATCGTGGAAATATTATTAAAACGAATACAATTTGGCACCGAATAAGGTTCTTCAATATACAAAGAGGGTGTGTTCCCTCGGCTTCACAATGATTAAAGTCGACGACTGCGTTGGTGTTCACGGCGACGAAGTTCTCGTTCAAACGCGGAATTGCCAATGAATCTGCGGCTAATACCCGACGAAGTGCCTTCAAAACCAAATTGTCCGACACCTCCAGATGCACCAACAAACTCGTTGTTGCCACCCTGGCCAAACGTTCCCAAAGCATTTTGGCTGCTAAAGCCTCCAAACGTGTTGCCACCTTGTGTCCCGAAGCCCATCTGCTGACCGAGGCCACCGACTCCATTTCCATTCAAACGCCCACTTATACCAGCGCCACGATCGCCAAACATGCCGCCACCGAGAGCACCCATTTGATTTGCTCCACTGAATCCGCTTATTGCGTTGCCACTGCCAAATCCACGAGCAACGCCTCCACCATTGGCAGGTAAAGTGTTCCTGGCTCCCATACCAAGTCCACCTCCTATAGCGTTATTACTGCCGCCTACGTTTGAAAAGGTTGGAATTTCGGCTGTTCTTAAATCACCATTCTGAGTTCCCGATATTGGTATGGCGGGTTGTNGCCATTACCTGTGTTTGCATTGGCGACATTAGTCGGTGCTGGTGTCGTGAATGCTGGTGTTGTGGGTGCAGGAGTCGCCGTTGATCGTCCATTTACTGTTGTCGGAGCGGGCGTCACCAGACCAAAAGCAGAGCCATTTGCTCCAGCCGCTGCTGTGGCAGTACCCGCGACTGCGGTGTTGGATGAGCTGACGACAGCAGTATTCGAACTAGCAACCACTGAAGATGGCACATTTACTGGAACTGGAATATATTGTGGCACTCCAACTGGAACAGGAATCGCAATCTTCGTGACTTTCTTAACGACTTTTTTCATATGTCTGGTGTGATGACCTTTGCTGCTTTCGTCTTCATGGGTTGGCTGGTTTTCAGCTGTAGAGCGTAGACCACGCAGTGACGGTGTAGCTTGAATCTCATCCGTGGTGATGAATACAGCTACTGCGACGATAGCGGCGAATGCGGCAGCAGTTTTCATAATTGTAGGGAATCCGAAAAAGAAGGCAAAAGCTGCTAATTGTGGTGAATGCTTTGTTGCTTGTAAAAAATCGAGTGAGTAGACGATATTACGGCTTTACTTGGCAATGGCATCACCCGTCACGACATTTCTGGCATTTGATATTCATGAAAGGCAGGTATTGACCGAAACTTTCTCTTTCTTTCAATCAACACAAACGTTATGGTCACGGTGATAGTGATCAGGCGTGGTGCCATGATGATAACAATCGAACACTTTGCCCGATAGTTTCTCTTGCATTTGAGGATTGCCCGAATCAAATCGTTTTTAGAAGATCATGATCAGAGGCTTGAATTTGCGCATACCATATTTAAGTCGCGGCCACGTCAAACAATATGGACATGTTAGGAAACGTCAAGGAAAGTAATTTATTAAAATCGATATCTTCGTATACGACAAATTCTTCGACGACAAAATCGACATATACTTCGACAACGATGCATGAATTATCGAAGCTATTCGACACAGCAAAAGGAAGACTTAACAATACTTGCACCAACACTTTATTCAGTAATGTCTAACGCAACAGGGTAGAATACCTCGAATGTACTCAACTAACAATTGTGTTTTGGCGATATCAGGACAGTGTCTCATTTCCAAATCAAATAGTGATGGTAGGAATGGCTTTGCCTTCCACATCCGGGCATCAGCGATATACCCAACAAAATACAATACGAAATTGAACTATAAAAAACGGACATCGTGGAAGTGTTATTAAAACGAATACAATTTGGCACCGAATAAGGTTCTTCAATATACAAAGAGGATGTGTTCCCTCGGCTTCACAATGATTAAAGTCGACGACTGCGTTGGTGTTCACGGCGACGAAATTCTCGTTCAAACGCGGAATTGCCAATGAATCTGCGGCTAATACCCGACGAAGTGCCTTCAAAACCAAATTGTCCGACACCTCCAGATGCACCAACAAACTCGTTGTTGCCACCCTGGCCAAACGTTCCCAAAGCATTTTGGCTGCTAAAGCCTCCAAACGTGTTGCCACCTTGTGTCCTGAAGTCCATCTGCTGACCGAGGCCACCGACTCCATTTCCATTCAAACGCCCACTTATACCAGCGCCACGATCGCCAAACATGCCGCCACCGAGAGCACCCATTTGATTTGCTCCACTGAATCCGCTTATTGCGTTGCCACTGCCAAATCCACGAGCAACGCCTCCACCATTGGCAGGTAAAGTGTTCCTGGCTCCCATACCAAGTCCACCTCCTATAGCGTTATTACTGCCGCCTACGTTTGAAAAGGTTGGAATTTCGGCTGTTCTTAAATCACCATTCTGAGTTCCCGATATTGGTATGGCGGGTTGTTGGCCATTACCTGTGTTTGCATTGGCGACATTAGTCGGTGCTGGTGTCGTGAATGCTGGTGTTGTGGGTGCAGGAGTCGCCGTTGATCGTCCATTTACTGTTGTCGGAGCGGGCGTCACCAGACCAAAAGCAGAGCCATTTGCTCCAGCCGCTGCTGTGGCAGTACCCGCGACTGCGGTGTTGGATGAGCTGACGACAGCAGTATTCGAACTAGCAACCACTGAAGATGGCACATTTACTGGAACTGGAATATATTGTGGCACTCCAACTGGAACAGGAATCGCAATCTTCGTGACTTTCTTAACGACTTTTTTCATATGTCTGGTGTGATGACCTTTGCTGCTTTCGTCTTCATGTGTTGGCTGGTTTTCAGCTGTAGAGCGTAGACCACGCAGTGACGGTGTAGCTTGAATCTCATCCGTGGTGATGAATACAGCTACTGCGACGATAGCGGCGAATGCGGCAGCAGTTTTCATAATTGTAGGGAATCCGAAAAAGAAGGCAAAAGCTGCTAATTGTGGTGAATGCTTTGTTGCTTGTAAAAAATCGAGTGAGTAGACGATATTACGGCTTTACTTGGCAATGGCATCACCCGTCACGACATTTTGGCATTTGATATTCATGAAAGGCAGGTATTGACCGAAACTTTCTCTTTCCTTCAATCAACACAAACGTCATGGTCACGGTGATAGTGATCATGTGTCGTGCCATGATGATAACAATCGAACACTTGCCCGATAGTTTCTCTTGCATTTGAGGATTGCCCGAATCAAATCGTTTTTAGAAGATCATGATCAGAGGCTTGAATTTGCGCATACCATATTTAAGTCGCGGCCACGTCAAACAATATGGACATGTTAGGAAACGTCAAAGAGAGTAATTTATTAAAAACGATATCTTCGTATACGACAAATTCTTCGACGACAAAAAATCGACATATACTTCGAAAGAAAATCAATTTGATCTAGTTGCAAGGCCAATTACTACTATTGTGTTTTTAAGTATTACTATGCGAAAGCAGCAGAAGAATTAGGTATTAAAATTATTAATGGGGTACTATCAGCTGACCATGTGCATATTATTCTTGCTATACTTATGCAAGGAATTAGCAAGCCCTAGGCATTGGCGCAAATTCTTCGCATGTTGTGGGATTGGCAATTCTTATACCGATTTTACCTTGTCTGAGTCTGCTCGTACACTATGTGTACCTGCCCACTCGTCCAAAAAACGGACGAGACCAGTAGGTGCAGGGCGCCCTACTGTTTTGAAGGGAGGTCCGGGTTAACCGGTGGCAGCCCGACCTTCCAGCCCATCTGTGCTGCGTGCACGGTCAAATTCCTCCACTACGAGTGGTGATTCACGCCTGATTATTGTTAATCTACATGTCGCCGGTATCCGGCGACTTCTACGAGCGCTCCTGGATTCAGGAGCGACAAACAATTTCTTCCGTGAATCTTGCGTGTCAATGCTGCCACCCAGCATCCAGGTTCACGAAGGACCTGGCCAAGTTGTTGTCAAGCTCGCTGACGGGAAACCACGCCACGTATCGCGGTGCGAAGTGTCGTTGCCGTACACGTTTGACGGCTTTCGCAGTAACGACAATTTTTGGGTGATTGAGATGAGTTATGCGTTCGATTGCATCCTGGGCATGACATGGCTGGCACGCTATAAGCCCCAGATCGACTGGTTAGCCAGATCAGTAAAACGTCGAAGGGAGTTCGACGTCAGCGAAGTGTTCACCCATCTCTTGGTGTCTCCAAGTGATTGGCCGAACGTTACAGTCGTAGATCGTACATCCACGACACCGGCGGTGCACAGAGTGAGCGATGGCGCTCTCTGTACCGCTTGTTCCGTGCTCCTACGCACGAGTGACGATGTCTTCACGCTTTGCAGCGAGGAGTCCGACGTGGACGTGCAGTGGCTCCCGCGTAATGACGAGGCGGACGAGCAGTGGATCCCGCGCGAAGACTCCGAACAGAGGTTCTCGCATGAGAGAGCAGTGGTCGAACAGGTGTTCCCACCTGCACCCATTGTGGTCGAGCAGAGGCTCCCACAAGGGCAAGATGTGGCCGAGCAGGGGATCGCCACCGAGTGTGACGTGGATGGACAAGAGTCCCCTCGTGCGAACATGATGGTCGAACAGAGGTTTCCACATGAGCAAGACGTGGTCGAGCAGGGGTTCCCACACGAGTTTGTGGCGGTCGAGCAGGGGCTCCCGCATCCTGCGTCGACGGACGAGTATGGGCTACTCCCGTCGCGCAATTTCGACGTCCTGGATGAGGACATCCAGCATCTAGAGGGGGGGGGGCAGATTTAACACCCGGCTGCGGTTCGCCAGCTTCGAGCATAGACTCGAAGCACGATGGGGACGGAAGCTACGAGAACTCAGCGTTGGAATGTGTCCACGCTATTGTGTACGTGGACGGGAGTCCACAAAGGCGCCAATACATTGAGGTCGCGAGTCCACCTCGCGACGCGTCGTCAATTACGAGCCTTCCAGGACTATCCTGGAAGCATTTTCTACGCGACCTCGAGAGAGGCACAGTGGAACAAGTATGTCTGATCACCAACGAGGTGACCTATGATCCGAATGAGGAGCAAATGACGCGCCTCGAAGCGCTGATCAAAAGTCAGCGCGCGACGAAAGATTTGCGTCGCAATCTTGGGAGGCTCTGGGCGAGTCTGGTAACCCTGTCTATGACATTGCTCGAGAGTACGCAGACGTTTTCCCGAAGAAGATTCCGGCTGAACTTCCTGCTGATCGTGGTGTTCGGCACGAGATTAATCTCGTGCCAGGATCGAAATATTGTGTGACATGCCAGTGGCCGTTGCCTTGAGACCAAGACGAGACTATTGATGCATTCTTTGAAGGTCGTCGCAAGGCCGATCATGTGCGTGAGAGTGTCTCACCCCACTCGAGTCAACCTTCTGCGTGAAGAAGGCTACGGGAGGCTGGCGTAAAGTGTATGCGTTTAACAAGCTAAACGGTGCCACTATTCCTGCCCAAACGCCTATCCCCAGGAAAGACATAGTTCTAAACTCCATGTCAGGTAGCTTCATCTTCAGCGCCATCGATCTGACCGATGGCTTCTACCAGATCTTGATGGGACAGAGTGACATACCACTCACTGCGGTGGTTACACCGAGTGGTATGCTATGTGAGGGGCTGGTGATGCCACAAGGATTAAAGAACGCACTAGCCACTTTCAATCGCATGGTATCTCAAGTGTTGAGACCGCTTCGAGACTTTGCTCCCAGCTACTTCAATGACATTTTTGTCCACAGTCGCGCTGAGGGCAACCTCAGTGCTGTCCAAGTTCACCTTGAACACCTGAAACCGTGTTTTAAGTCATGCGGGATAACAAGTTATGTGCAAACTTGAAGAAGTGTGTATTCTGTGCACCGGAGATTCCGGTGCTGGGTTGCTACGTGAGTAAATCGGGAGTTCGAGCCTATCCAGAGAAGGTGTCGTCAATCTGTTCTTGGCCCACACCCAAGAATTCAACGGAGTTGCGTCAATGGCTCGGTCTAACTAATTACTTGCAAAAGTATACAAAGGATTACGCCGGTTCTATACAGCCTCTGTCGTCACTTCTGAAGAAAGACGTCACGTGTTTGTGGCGTCCCGAGCATCAAACTGCCTTTGACGCAGTGAAGAAGAGCCTGGCGTCAGCGCCAGTGTTGGTACTCCCAGACGACACTCAGCCAGTTCACGTGGTGTGTGATGCAAGTGACTTTGCCATTGGTTGCACCCTCATGCAGTTTGATCATGAGGGCCGTGAAAGAGTCGTGAGTTACCAATCACGACTGATGAAGCCAGCGGAGAAGAACTATCCGGTCCACGATAAGGAGCTATTAGCTATGCGCTACGCACTCATCAGGTTTCGTGTCCACCTACTAGGCGAACGCACGTTCTCTCTGTATACTGATCATGCATCGCTGCGTACTGCGATGAAGAGCCCACACCTGTCACAGCGGATGGCACGGTGGCTCTCTTTCTTTTCCGAGTACAACTTCGTCGTGCACTACAAGCCTAACATTCTTGCTGACGCACTGTCACGACATCCAGATTATGATCCTCGTATGGTACTGAGTCGTCAGGCAACTGACGACGACGATGAAGACGATCGATGTGCGACGTGTGTGTCGTTGAATCTAACTCTGGTCACTCCCGAGTTATGCCTTTTCGATGAAATCGTCGCGGCATACGCGAACGATCCGGATTACGCGGACATTATGCCTATCTGCGCGCTCCCAGTGATGCTGCACTGGGAGCTCTTTCGCGAACGAAGCGTGAACACATTAAACGATACAGTATGGATGGTGATTTGCTGGTATACAGCATCGATAAATTCGATGCACCTCGAACGGTGATTGCGAATGACTTGGATTTGCGTGCTCGTATCATCCACGAGTACCATGATGCCCCAATTAGCGGTCATCTGGGCCGCGAAAAGACATTCGCGGCTGTCTCACGTGACTTCTTCTGGCCCCACATGTACAAGTGGGTTCGAACTGGATTCGCACCTGCGAAATATGTCAGCGAGTGAAGCCATCTCCATCGTCGCAGGCACCCCTGCGACCTCTGCCGATAGCATCTGGGGCTTGGCGCTCGGTTTCAATGGACTTTATCTTCGGGCTTGCACCCGATGGCCAAGACCGAACGGGTATTCTGGTCTTTGTGGGTAGATTTAGCATAATGACACATCTGGTTTCTGTTCATGCAACGATCACCGCGGCTGAGACCGCGGTGCACTTCATTGACGCTGTGTTTCGCCATCAAGGTCTACGAGAAAACATAGTCTCGGACCGTGATCCTCGTTTCACATGGGCGTTTTGGACGTCATTATTCGAGTTGCTTGGCACGAAGCTGCAAATGTTGACAGCAGTCCATCCGGAAACGGATGGGCAAACAGAGAGGGTTAATCGGGTCCTCGAAGATGTTCTTTGAAGTAACGCTACTTCCTTTACGAGTTGGAGTGCATTTTTGCCACTCGCGGAGTTTGCACTCAACAACGCGGTTCACGCGTCAACGGGGTTGACGCCATTTTTTTTTGCAAATTCGGCCCGTCATCCTCGTGTACCTACTCTTCTTGCCGTGGGTCAACCCACGGCTCTTCGTGGCTCCACTCTGGCGGGGGGTGATAGTGGTAAACAACGGTCGATTGCAGCTCACGCTATTCTGAGCGCGAATGTTGTCACCCAATCCAAGGTGAAGTCCTCTGTTTTGAAGCCACGTGACGTGGCGTCCCCGCTAGCTCAATGGGCTGCACAGACGCTGATTGACCCTCCTTCGGGTATGCGAAGACCCTAACCCAACTACGCGCCGATTGAATCGGCGCGACCAATTGATGACATGGCTGTGTCAAAGTTTATTCTCCAGCGTCAAGCCATCACGAGGTTTGTACACGATACTCTTCGATCTGCAGTGGATAGACAGAAAGCGAATGCAGACAAACGTGGCAGTAAGAACATGAGTACTTTCAAGAAGGGTGATCGTGTATTGTTGTCTCCTGAAGGCCTACGAGATTCTGCAGTAACCAATCTGGGCGCGAGCAAACTTGCGCCACTTTTCATCGGCCCATTCACGGTACTCAAGGCAATCGGCGACGCATACACGCTGGATATCCCTTTGTCACTGCGACTTCACCTGAAGTTTTACGTCGGGCGGCTCAATAATATCGTCCAGCTACGCTTCACGGGTTGGCTCCATCGTCGGAGTCAAAGGCTCATAGGTCGACCTTTCCTCTCACCTTTCTCGACGCGTCAGCGACATTGGACGCGGCTGCGTCCCAGTCTGCTTGAACGTATGCGGAACCTGGAACGCCAAGTTCCGCATCCGTTCAAGCAGCTCGCGGTTCGACTGTCGAATCTCGCTCGTTGTTCTCTCAGCCCGCGCAGCTCGATCAAGGGCAGCTTCAACTTCCAGCTGGGCATCGGCAGCCTTGTTCACAGCCGCATCTACATCGTCCTGGGCAACCAGGACGCCAGCATTACCATCGCGAGGGCCCACCACCGCTTGTGGACGCGGAAGGTCAGAAGCGCTAGATTGTGTAACATTTGTTGGGTCACGAGGACCCTCGTCGCGAAACGACATCGTCACGACTCCATGTGCGCGCGGTTCCAACCGCGCGCAAGTATCGTGTACGTTGGCTCGGGTTTCCACCCGAGCAGGATACGTGGGAACCGCTCTCTCCTTCGAGACGTTCCAGACGTCGTTCGGGCATACGAGTCCGTGCATACGCTTGGTTCAGATTTGGTCGACGACCTGAGTGTTCTCGCGGTGAGCGTGGTGAAGCGTCACCACGACTACGAGACCAAGAGCGATTGCGAGAATGTCGTGGTGAACGTGTGTCACCACGACCACGCGAACGAGAACGTCGTGGCGAGCGCGTGGTACCACGACCCCGAGAACGCGAGTGGTGTCGCCAGCGTGCCGCGCCACGATTAACCGCGGTCTTGTGCTCTATCAAGCTGCGCTCATACCGTCCGATCCAGAGCTGTTCATATTCGCTGAGTGGATACTCAGC
>NC_090622.1:2662470-2681091 GCF_004359215.1 Bremia lactucae | reverse complement strand
TTGTTAATCTATCTTTGTAAATGTTGTCTTAACTATAAACTAATACTAAACATGTAAATGAATTCTTATCTATCTTATCTCGTAACTCTCTTTGATTACTTCTACAGCTGATTAGTCTGCGGAATAAATAGACATAATGGTCTATACCTATTTATGGATAAGAATTCAGGAAATTACTATTTAAAGTAATTTCCTCCAAATATTATCTACCTTTTGGATAATATCAATTAACAATCTTTTATTGTTAATTTCATGTAACGATACACCCCGTCACACAGATAATACTTTACTACATGTTTTGTTTTTGTTTGTATTAAGTAGATAGAAACAAAAGAACCTATTTATATTAAATACAGTTTACTCTCAACCCTCCTATGTATAGCCGCAAAGCGTTTTACTCAACAAATATTTCTTCCATTGACTACTTGATTGGCGGTTATTTACTTTAAAACATATATTCGTCAGTTAAACACCACAATATTAAGCCGATAACGGGACCAGTGAATGTGGATCAATAGTCGCGACCTTACCGGTGATGACGACGTAGGTGGCTCACAAGGCAGCGTGTGGGGCTTTGCGAGCTCAAGTCGTTCGCCTGTGCACAAATCGATAGGCGTAGCAGGCTCTCGCGTGCTGTGGAACCGCATGGAACCTGCCGAGGAGGAGCGAGAGGAAGAAGCTTTGCCTTCGTACTTGTCGTATCTCCAGCCATCTTTGCAATCAGCATCCGCGTCACTCAATCCCCACGCACCACCACCACGTCAGTCATTATACGGCACTACGCCAGGATTACTAGCGTCGCCACCCTCAAAGCCTGTGGTCCCTTCCAGTGCCATTGAGCAAGTGACACGCAAAAGTGCCGAACTCGCGCAGGCCCTTGAACAGGTTGTAAGAGGCGCAATGCATGGAAACTGTTCCATACCGTCTCGTCAATGCCAATGCAATTGCGACCACTTCATAAGCCAGCTCCAGGAAATGGGTACACAGGTCCAAGCGTTGCAAAATCATGTCTTTGAGCTCACAAAACCCTCCTTTTCAACCAGTTTGAACGTTGGAAATGCATTGAAAAATGGCATGTGGACCGCCCACGCGCCGCCCTTTGTACCCAAGTCGTCGAAGCACCTACCGTCTCCACCCTTGGCATCAATCGATAATGGAACCGCAACAGTTCTTAGCGATAGAATCTCGACACTCGAGGGTCGACAAAGTGCCTTTCAGTCCCAATTGGCTCAAATTGTTAAAGTTTTGGGCATTCCGACGGGAAAAGCTAACAAACACGGTCCTGTGAAGCCTTTACTCCAGACGCTTCGAGAAGAAGTGGATTGTAAAGTCGAACAAGCGACAGCGGAGGCGACAGCGAAGCTCACGGCACAATGGGAAAAGAAATTTGTTGATACGACCAAAGTTGTTGAAACGAACGATTTTCAGCATCAAGTGTCGTCAAATGTGGTGTTAGCTGCTTTAGCAAAGGAGCATGAAACGTCATTGGCGCGCTTAAGTGGTTCGTTAGAAGCGCTTGTGGCGGACGAGACCCGACAACGAGTTGCATTGGAAGCGCGCGTGTGTTTGCAATTGAATCAACATGAAGAGTGGCTCCAACAGCTAGAAGGTGTGTTTGGGTCGCCTCATGCTGTCAAGCCGGAATTCGAGCCACGATGCAAGAACGTGTGTGCAAAAGTTACCGAGCTGGAGCAGAAATGGAACGATTGTTGGGATCGATGCCAGCGGTTCGAGCAAGTATTTTCCAATGTTGCAAGGTCTCGAGAGTTAAAGCCATTGCATAGTGCTATTGAAGACAAATGTGGCGGCTGAGAAGGAGATATATAAATCTTTTTTCGCAACTTTTAATAACTTTTTTTAAGAAAAGTGTCAAGTTGATTTTGTCTTGTTAGGCGATGAGCCGACATTGTGCAGGAGCGTTGTAACTTTTACATTGGGGCTTGTAACGAGGTGTACTATTACATAAATATTTTTCCTAGAAGAGGAATAATTAATATTATTTTTTGTGAGAGAAATTATAAAAAGATGTGTACGACTGCACAAGACCTCAGAATGACAACTTATCATTAAATTCCGACGGCAGTGCACAAATACAGGCAGTGTCGAAACTCGACCACTCGAATGAGTTGAGTGTACCAAACAAGGATACTTGCATCGAAAGCAACATCGAAGAAAATATCCAACGCCTGTCTATAAGAGACAGTATGAATGGTCCAGATATACTGGAGAGTCGATTGTAGAGGATCTCGCTGTGGTTGCGCTACCACAGCTCGAGGCAGTTGAGGAAGTTACTTTTTACAAGAAATTGAGAGAAGAAGCCCCCAAGAATCTCCGGGAATAAGGCCCCAAAAACCTGTGGTCAAAGCTTCCCAGGACCTTTGAAAATAGGTTTTAAAGAGGTTACTGTGACATTAAATTTCTTAGTAAGCAACGAAACAAGTGTAGGCGCTTATACACTGATAGCGCCTCCGAAGTTAACTTCGGAAATAGCTCGATTGCCAACGCTAGAACCGAAACGGTTCTTGCGTGATCTGCGTAGTGACAAAGTCAAGCTGATCTGCGTACTTGTCACAGGTGACAAGTACGTGGCCGATATTCGGTCGGCAATAGCATTTTCTGAGAACGAACGGATTCTCAGCAGCTCATCGATGGACGGAAGTGTCCTCGATGAGAAGACTCATTTTGAACGTTTTACGTACCAATCCTGGGAGTATTGGAAGACAAAATCTTCATATACGGATTTGATCGTCTTCAAGGATGGATTCCCTGAATCCGTACCGTGCAAATTGCCTAAGGAGAAAGGCTCTTGACACGAAATCGACCTGATTCCAGGTTCGAATATACTGTGTCATGAAGCAGTGGCCATTGCCTTGTCAAGTTCTTTTCCGATCGCTAGCAGCGGGCCATGTGAGGGAGTCATCCTCCCCACATAGCTTTCCGACCTTTTGTGTGCGTGAAGCAACGGGAGTGGTGGCGGATTGTGTATGCGTCCAATAAATTAAACGTTTCAACGGTACCGGCTCAAACGCCGATACCACGAAAAGACGTATTAATTGGTGGTATGTCAAAGAGTACTATCTTTTCGTCAATGGATCTGATGGATGGATTCTATCAGATATTTATTCTCAAACAGGATATCCTATTCACAGCAGTAAGCACCCCAAGCGGTATGCTATGGGAGTGGCTAGTTATGCCACAGGGACTTGGGAATGCCCCTGCGACATTTAAGAAAAGTGTAACGAATCTGTTAGGATCGGTGCAGGATTTCGCACCGAGTTATTTTATGACGTCCTCTTCAATTGCAGAACCACGAACGAAAAGTCGGAGGTTGAAGTACGTCGTATCCACGTCCGAAAGGCTCTTACACTAATGCGTACGCACAAGTTGTTTGAAAATATCAAGAAGTGCATATTCGCTGCAGTAAAGGACCACTTCTTGGGTGCATTGTGGGTAAACACGGTGTACGCCCAAATCCGAAAAAAATCAAGGCGATCGCCAACTGCCTGTGTCGGTCGATGTAAAGGGACTTCGGAAGTCTCTCGGCTTAGCGTTGTATGTGCATGACAAGTAACCCCTTGCCATGAAATATGCACTGGCTAAGTTTGGGGAATATCTATAAAGAGATAGACCGTTTATTGTTTAAACGGACCATGCGTCTTTACGCACGGCCGTAAGCTGTCCATACCTCTCGTAAAAAAGGCGAGATGGTTGCCTTTCTTCGCGGAGAACAACTTCTACGTGAAACAGAAATTAGAACGACTAATGTCGTCACTGATGCTCTTTCGCGCCAGCCCGATTTTGAGCCGGTTGCGCAAAACAACAGTGATGATAAGCCTACTGTTGCAACAGTAAGTGTTTCGTCGTCGACATTACTCGACGACGTTGGAAGAGCTAATCAAGAAGATAAGGCTCTTAAAGAGTAGATGGATTACCTTGGAAAATCCATCACAACGAATTGTCGAAAATGTATCGATCCTCAATAACTCGATATACGACACGCAATGCTTTACTGTATTACACAGCCATTGCTGGCGACACAGCTTGTGTCGTCATCTCCACCCAAAATGATGCATTTAGGCATCATGTATGAGTACTACGATACACCAATTAGCGGTCAACGAGGACGTGAGAAAACTTATCTCACGATAAGTCGCGACTTCTACTGGCCACGCCAGTATGAGTACGTCCGCAAGTACATACGTGCTTGCGAAGTTTGTCAACGGGTAATGCCCAGTGCTTCATCCCGTGCTCCGTTACAACCTCATCCTGTTTTGGCAGTGTTGGCAGTCCGTATCAATGGACTTCGTCTTCGTATTCCCCGAAGACGATCATGAGAATAATGGTATTCTTGTATTTGTTGATCGTTTCAGCAAGATAGTACATCTTGCTGCAGTCCCGGATTTGACCACAGCCAAAAGCTGTACTCGTGTCTTTGTTGACACGATAATTCGACTCGGTGGGCTACCCCGTGAATTGGTCTCCGATCAAGATCCTAGATTCACGGCAGCTTTATGTCAATCTGTGTTCAAATCACTTGAAACACAATTAAAAATGTCAGCTTTTGACCATTCTGAAACAGATGGTCAGACAGAACTTGCAAATCGTATCCTCGAATAGATGCTCCATAGATACGTCCACTTTTTTACGAGTTGGAGCGAGTTCTTGCCGATGAAAAAATTTGCCATCACCAATTCAGTGCATGCTTCTACAAAGCACACACCGTTTTTCGTGAACGGCTTACACCATCCTCGTATACCCACCTTGTTTGAGAGTGACTCTTGTTCAGGTGGGGACTCGCTCAGACAAAGAACTTTTTAGCTCTTGCTCATCACGCATTGACACAACATTCAATGCGAAGAATACCAATGTTGACTTAATCAACATTGAATTGGACAAACTCAGTAATGGCAAAATTACTATTTCTGACTTAAATAACTATGCTGAAAGACTCAGCATCGAAAATAATATTAGAATGACACATCCGCAGTGTGCACCGGTCGCACTGAAGACACAAACAAAATCGAGTCAGCAGGTGAATTCCTGGTGGCTAGAGATGCAGTGGTCCAGGACCATCGCTGATGCGGTTGGCCGACAGAACGGAACGCTGACAAAAATGGGAGAGCAAACATTCATTCATTCGATGTAAACGATCTAGTCCTACTATCTGTGGTAAACCAACCAAAACAGTAATTGATTACTGCTCAGGTATATCGGCCTGTTACGTGTACTGCACCGCCAAAGAAATGCGTACACGATCGAGCTGCCTCGTAGGATGCGTACGCATCCTACGATTTATGTTGGTCATCTCCGCCTGTACTGTCACTACGAGTCTTATTCCGATTCCGGATCACTTAGAACGGTCTAAGGCGTCTTATGGTTCCGAGCTAAGCATGATGGCCTCGGGACAAAGCCTGGTTATCACGAACGAAACGTTCTACCACATCCTTCAAGGATGAGACCTTTTGACGAGCTTTCATCAGCTCGTTTTGAAGAAACTGATGTGTCCTCTCGTTCATCAGTTGATCCGTCGCGAGAAACATTATCCATCGTCACCGCTTACTCGCGGCGACGGGATCGCTCGTGATCTATGTCCTCCCGTAAATAATGCAGGGTGCGATCGAAGTCACGATGTTGACTCGGGTTCGTCCAACAGGCGAGCCCGAATTCCCCTCCCCCTCCACATACATAGTCAAATTCGAGTGGTGAAAAGCTTTTCTTGTTGAGCGCTTCTCGAACACACCGTGAGGTGAAAGGGATTCGAACGAGTTATCTTGCTTGATGGCGAGGGTACCCACCCGCGCGTGATAGTTGCAAAACTCGTTCCCAAGAGGGTCCATCAGAGAACGAGTGCACCCACGCTCGTGAAAGGATAGGAGGCTCTCAATTTCTTCGTATCTCACAAGAGATGTGCGTCCTCCAATGAGAGTCTTTGAGGGAGTATGCCTCCTTAGGGACAGAACCTGCCCCCTTAAAACAGCATGGGCATGAAAACCCCTGGAGAGGCAAGGTAACCGTGCAGCATGTAGCGTGCGTCCGTTTTTGAATCGGTCACAAAAAACCACGTTTGTTAAGCTAGGCCTGGCGGCCTATGCTTTGCACATTCTGTACAAATCCTTCCCAAGCTTGGAACAAAGGAGTGATACTTCGCCCGCTTGCACGTATACCACCGATGCCGGAAAAAGCATCGATAAAGAATTCCGTCCTCACCAGGCTTCACAAGCATGTGAGGATGAAACGGAATATGGTATCGATCGTTGGTCATATCAGACCAGCGGTTTAGGTTGCCCTTAGAGGGCAACTAATGTTTCTTTTCGGGAGCAAAGCATTGCGGTCTGTCTCACTTGGGTTCATGTTAACGTTAACATTACTCTCGGAGTTATGCTTTGAATCAATCCTTTCTGGTGATGCGTACTAGTACCACCACTTACCGAAGTGCCTTTTACGATCACTTCGTTCCTGGTGATGAATACTGAAATCACCAGAGGTATCGTCGTCCATGAAGTTATCCCAAGATGACTCCGCACCAAAAGGGTCCGACGAAGTGTAAAAAAACTTCGTCATCACCTCTTTGGTTGTCACGTTAGAACCGCTAGGTTTTACAAACGTGGCCGCGGTTGATCTAGAGGCTTAATAGTTGCCACCTAGTCGGGCGATGACGCCGACTCGACCCAGTCACCTACAATGGAAGTAGCAGCTGACTTGTCACTACCACCTGCCATATGAAAAGCAGGTGGAAGCGACCCGCTCTAAGTGCGAAGAACTGCCCAAGATTCGAAGAAGAGGCAAGCGGGAGCGACATGAGATTAAGCTTGTCGGCCTCCTTAACAACACTAAAACCCAGCACCAAGCTTGCCCCGTTACGCATCACGGTTCAGCTTGAACACGCGAGCGGCACTTTCGATGCACTTCTGGACAGTGGTGCTTCGCGAATCATGATAAACAAGGTGACTATGCGAGCCAATGCTCAGCTTGGGCATCGACAAGTTGCGTCAACAACAAAGTTTCAGACTACATCACCAGTTTTGGTAGTACGATCGTCCAGTTCCATTTTGCGGCCCTCAAGCCGTCGGCTGTAGTGACCCACAAATTTGAAATTCTAGCCAGGATGATATGGTCATCGGTTGCGACATCATAAAGGAATTGGGCATTCCGTTCAATTTATAGGCCAAATTGGTTCAGCGGGATAGTCACTATGCTCAATTGAACACCGGAGGGTCATCTTCTCCCGGGATTAGCGATCATGTATTCCTCGACGAGAGCAAGTCGATGACACTACAGTGCGCCCAGAAGACCTTATACCCGACACGCTACATGAGCCACTCCTCGACAAATATCTCAAGCTTCTCCGCGACAGCGAACACCTATATGACGGACACTTGGGAAAGATGCGATTCGATGATTACGTTCTTCCTTCAGCGCCTGACTACTAGACCCTACAAGCAAAGCTTTATCCAGTTCCACGTAGCCTCGATAACAAGGCTCGAGAGCTAATCCAGCATCTTATCAGCATCGACGTGCTAGAGAAGATCTTTGGCTCAGAAATGGCATCGCCAGCCTTTTTTTGAGGAAGCCCAACGGTTCACTTCGTTTATTGATCTGTTGAGTCTAATGAACTCAACCGCTACATATAGCGCAGCCTGTACAAAGTCTTGCGAATTCGAGAGATTTTGCTACGTCTCGCAGGCGCCAAGCGTCTTTCTACGTTTGCTGCAAGCATGGGGTACTACGCGCGTCGTCTTGCTGCACCAAGCCGTGGTTATACAGTTTCTTCCTTCCGTTCGGGAAGTTTCAGTACAAGTGACTCCCAACCGGAATTTTTACGGTGCCTGACGAATACCAAGCTTGCGTGGAGAAGATCTTTGACGACCTTGCTTTTGTAGTCGTCTATTTGAAAATAATATTTTCGGTAACTCCGAAAGCGAGGAGGAGCATCTCGAGCACCTGTACATCGTGTTCAAGCGACTGAATAATATTGATGTGATTCACAACGGAAAATATGCCACACACTACGCCACTCGGTCGACTATCTGGGCTTCACGCTGACATCCGAAGATATCGATGAGTTCTTCGGCAAGCGAGCTAGGGCGGGACATGTACGTAAGAGCAAGTCGCCTCGCTGCAGCTGACCTTCTCTGCGCGTAAAGCCACAGATGGATGGCGCGTGGTTCACGCTTAAAATAAGCTGAACACGGCCACCATTTCGGCGCAAACGCCAATACCGCAGGAACATCTTCTGTTGAACTCCGTGAGAAAGTCAATTAGCTTTTATGCGTTGGATTTAAAGGATGGTTACTATCAGTGTTCATGAAAGAATTGAATGTAGCCAAAACGACAGAAAGCACCGAAAGCGGTATGTTTTGGGAGTGACTTATGATACCTTAAGGTTTGAAAAACGCATCTCGCGACATTCTTTCGAGTGGTGGCTTACGTGATGCGTCAGCACCGTGCCTACGCGTCCCATTACTTGGACGATGTATTCGTCATACTAGGACCGAGGAAGTGCTGAGCAAAATAGAGTCTCACAAGCGTCATAGACGCTGTGTTGCAGACCCTGAAAGACGCGAAATTGTACGTCAGCTTGCAAAGTGCGTCATAGAGGTCTCCGAGATACCTGTGCTGGGCTGCACCCTAGGTACACATGGTGTACGAGCACACCCAGACAAGGTAAAACTGGTAAAGGACTGGCTTATATCACGACATGTGAAGGATTTGCGCCAATTTCCAAGGACTCGATAATTAATTGCATAAGTATAGCAAGAATTATGCGGAGCGAACTAAGCCCATGCCCAACCTCCTTAAAAAGGACGCAGTTTGGGTTTGGTCAACGGAACCAGCGAAGCAATCTCTTGTTGAGGCACCGGTCTTGGCATTGCCAGTGCGGATAAGCGCTTTAGCGTGTGAGCAAATTTGTAATCGTCAGCGCGCTCATGCAGAAGGATGAAGACGGCGCTGAGCGTGTCATCGCTTTTCAGTCCCGGATTTTAAAAGCCGCAAAACTGATTTACCTGTGCATGACAAGGAGTTACTTGAAATAAAGTATGCTCTTGTCAAGTTTCGTGTGCACCTATTGGGCACCGAACCATTTGTGGTTTAAACGGATCACGCATCACTGCGGACCGCAATGAACTCACTACACCTCTCGTCTGGAATGGCAAGATGGCTCACATTCTTCTCTAAATTACTTTAAAGTTAATACAAGCCGGGTAAGCCGAATATCCTGGCTGACCCGTATCGCGCAGACCAGACTTCGAGGCAAGGCATCAGCAAAGTGTGTCTTGTGCAAAGCACAAGTTGAGTCGTCAACGTTGGCTCCATGAAGGCACACCTCGTGACGAACTCATTGGCCTCCGAAATTAAGAAGAGCTAGTCAGGACGAACACTGTCGCCTGCTGTTCAGTCACTTCGGTGGACGAAAGGTAACCCATCCGTCGCACCTGAAGGGTGAGCTAAGTCACTTTAGCTACAGCGAGTGTCAGATAAATTTTGGTGGCCACATCTCTATCGATGTGTGGCCAACTATGCTCGCTTAGGCGAACAGTGTCAGCGCATAAAGCCTGCACCGTCCAGCGGTGTACCACTGAAGCCGCTACCGATTCCAACGGATTGTTGGAAGTCATTTAGTCTGGACTTCATGTTTGGCACGCCGCCTGACCACACGGTTCTGACGGAGCTTGTCGTCTGTGTAGACAGACTGAGTAAATGGTGCATTTAATACCATGTAGTGCCACGATCACAGGTAAGGAGGCAGCTATCTTGTTGCTAGATCATGTGTACCGACCACACGGGATGCCCGAGTCCATAAAAATCGGACCGGGATCGACGGTTTACGTCGGGTTTTTGGCGTCATGTGTTTGAGCTGCTGGGTAGCAAGCACCACATGTCTACAGCCGATCACCCCCAGACCGAGTGGCCAAAACTTTTTAATCGGGTCGTGGCGGATGTATTGCGCACGGTAGCGACTCCCAAAGAATAGATAAACATTTGCATATCGTGGAGTTCGCTATGTGTACAAGTGTCCACGCCATCCTTGGACACCAGTCTCGTTTGTGCGAAGCCCAAGTCATAGTGTAGAGGGGCTTACTACGCTCGGTGCGTAAGAGGGACACAGTTTCGTCAATATGACGATGACCCGCGAGGGTATCATCTCAAAGACTGAAATTTGCCCTAGTGACCCTGATGGTATGACAGTGGTCAGTATGGAGTCACGGCAAGGAATGCCAGTGCTCCAAAATAATAACGGTGTTGTATTATTCGCAACTACGTCCTACGACCGACCTCTTGGTGGTGTCATAGGTGAGTTTGATGCTAAAAGCGTGAGCGAGGCTTAACGCTTGTGAATGAGCGATTAGCCATCGGGCCGTTTACGTTGGTCAAAGAGGTTGGAGACCCAAATTATAGGTTCATTCTTTCCCCGTATATGAAGACGAGCCCCGTATTTTATGTGGGTTGTCTGAAACGGTATGTTGATTCAGATGAGGTCTCAGAACCCCACTCGTCTAAGGATACCGATGGTGGCGCCGAACTGTCCAAATATCGCCAAAACACAATTAGTGGATGAGTACATTCGGGTTTTCTACCCTGTTGCGTTAGACATTACGGAATTAAGTGATGTGCACGAATTGTTAAGACTTCATTTTGCTTTGTCAAATGGCTTCGATAATTCAAGTATCGTTGTCGGAGTATATAATGGGGCACATATCGGGTGGTGAACCGTTGTTGCGGTACATTTACTTTATGGGTATAATACCCTTTTTTCGATTTGAAAGTTAGATAATTTATTAAATCCAATGTATTATGGGTAACATATGCGGCCAGATATAAAGTTGGCGGCCGGAATATATTGAAAAATTAGCTAGGGGAACTGAACTTAAAGCGTCCTGTGCCTTCCTAAGGCTTGCGCATTGATCTATGAGAGACAGAAGCTTTTCTAAGGTACGTACTCTCGGGCACTAGTTGCCACTTGGTTCAACGAGCCCCTGAACCTCTTGAACTATGATTTATTAGGCTTTGATAGCTTGCACGACTACCGGGGTTGTTTAACCCATAAGGTTTGTAGAATAAAGAGACTCTTTGAGTCGATAAGGCTTCCTCTGACTTAAATTGCGAGGTAGCTCCACTACAACTGGTAGTCCTCGTAGTCAATCTGCACCTGAGTTGTTTATTACTCAGCCTTCGCTGACATGCAAACGTTTCCAGAACTTCAGAGGCGCAACGCACAGCGTACGACAAGCTCAAACCGTTTTTGGGCTAGAGAATATAGAGTTTATTATGTCCCAGGGACCAGAGGTTCTGCATGCAAGGCTTAAATACTTTATGCCTTATGAATCTCCCCTGGTTGGACAGGTTCAAGATCACCTTGCGGCATCTATGCCAACTCGGTACATCTCTGTACCTGATTTAGAGTCTAAGGCTCGCCCTCTAGTTGTCAATGTAAAGACATTTCAGGAAAAAGAGAAAGAAAACCTCCCATTTTGGATCAAGCAGATGGAGATGTCCTTTGATTCGTCCTTGTTCTAAGAACGTCGAAAGGTGGCTATGGCGATTTGAAGCTTGGAGGTAGAGCCGTGGAGTGGGCACTCTCGCGCAGCACGTTCATAACCGCGCTTTTCCCTCATGGGGTCTGCTGAAACAGCAAATGACCAGCATGTTTGCACCGCATGATCAGGCTTTTCGGATGCGATCACAGCTTATAGCAAGTAGACAGGGTAAACGAATGTAAGCGAATTATGTTCAGGAATGAGATCTCTTATTGCATCTATGCATCAAGACCCGGTACAGAAGCAATTGTCGTAACAGCATTTATGGGAGGGGGTTTCAATGAGGGCGCTGCCCGCACGGAATTATTCTGATACTATCCTGCTACTTTTGAAGAGGCGGTTGCCATAGCGCTACGCGCTGAGTTCGACTTAAAGTCTGCTCGTGTTAGCACACCTGTATGCCGTACAAACTCTTCGAGCACATGGGTACCGTCTAATAGACCGGAGCTCATGGATCTAAGCCTCGTTAAGGAAGGAGAAGAGGCACTTCAAGCTGTAAAAAAACATAAAGCATCCGTAGATGTTATATGTGCGGAAGCACGAACATTAATGTCCGTTCTATCCGCTACACAATACGCGTAAAGCTAGAAAGATTATCAATCTTGACCTATACCAGGAAGCTGATACAGTGCAGGAAATGTCGATGGTGCCGGCGCTCAACTGGGGAATACCTAGGCTCTGTTGAACCTCTAGGAGGTGAAAGTAAACACGACCTAGCCTTAATTGGCTCGGTGCGTAATGACTCGAGCTTGAGTACAAGCCTGACTGTTAGTTGCTCAAGCGACTGTGTAGGGCTTCGATAAGCCATGGTTAAGTTTAATTGATTCATGAGCGTCTTGCAACATGCTCGACGTCGTTTCCTTTGAAGGAAATCAACAATACTTTGAGGCGCTTAAAGCGCATGAAAGTGATACAATCACTGTTCGCTTAGCGACTGGGACTCGTGTCACTGTTCCCAAAGTTTTATTGAACTTAGGCATAAAGTTTCTGGACTTTGAGATTACGGAATATTGTCTCGTCCTTGATTTGGATTCAAGATATGATGACATCCTTGGGGGTATGGCCTAAAATGAACGCCATGAGCCATAGATCGATTGGAGGTTAAGACCTTAGGCGCCACACGCAATGTTTCTAACAAAATTTTGGAGAGTCATGAACCCACCTTTGCTAGGCAACAAAAACGCTATTGGCGCGAATCTTTGACTGAATCTGTCAGTGTTCTAGACATTGGAGTGTCTAAGTTTATAAACTCCACTGTTGTAAACATTATTTTAGCCCGACTCAGAAAAAGGGGGTGCAACGGCACGTACTCCATCGAGTGACACTCGTTGAAATAACGATTTACTTAATGCTGAAAGCATTGTAGGCCTAAGGCCGAGTCATCAAGGGTGTAAAATCCCTGAGATACGTGGAGTGGCACATCTAAGTCGACCGAGTGTGGTCGGCCGAGGTGGCACAATACTGAGTATCAGAAGTGACACTATTGGCAGGTTTCTAGGGCATTTCGGTTAAGCCCTTCTAATGCACGTGAAGTGACACATAAACGGTCGCTGGACAAGGAAGTTGAGTTACCTAACTTCTTTGTCGGATGTCGAATTAGACACCAGCTCTGGTCTAGAGCCAATACAGGCTGAAAAAATTGAAGACGTAAATGTCCCGGCCTGTAAGAGGCGTATTGTCTCTACTCCGAGACAGGGGAGACACGAAGCGTCTATACACTCACAAAGCGATACGAGCGAGCATCGCATATGGTATGCAGGGGTAGCCGGTAACATCGAGGGAGAAGTTAGCCTTGTGGCAATCCCTTCGCTACATGCTCTTTAAAGCTAGACTTGAAGGCTGGCGACACATCTGAGATAGTGGTTATTCGACCAACGATGGAATTGAACTCATCGTAACTTCTGGACGAAGCTGTCCTGGATGACACAAAAGCTGCGCTTAGTGTGCGGAGTGGATCAACGATCCTTCAAGATCCTACGGATCCATTCTATTCCTTGATTAAGGAATTCCAAGATTTTGGTATCTACCAATCCAATATCTGTTTTACCAAGGTATCCATCATGAAATTGACTTGGCTCCTGGAACCAAACACTGTGTCACACGACGGTGGCCTAGAGAGCAAAACTCCCGATTCGACACCGAAGTTTGTGCCAAAAAGCGAAATGATAATTGGCGTATTGTGCATGCTTTTAACGGGCTCAATGCTGCTATTATACCAGCATAAGCCCCCATTTCTAGAAAAAATGTTCTATAAAACAATTTGGTGGGATGTACAATGTAAAGTGCACGTGACTTAGTCGATGGTTATTACCAACCGCCCATGCGGGCTAGCGATATCCTGCTTACAGCGGTTAGCACCCCAAGCGGTATGCTATGGGAGTGGTTGGTTATGCCACAAGGGCTTTCCAAATTTCCGGCCCTCATCGAGGTTTGGCAAAGCTCTATTTTGATGACATTTTGTCCATAGTCGAGCGGAGCAGGGTCGATCGGATGGGAAAACCGCATAGAGCATTTGCGAGCAGTGCTCGAGTGTATGCGCACATATGAATTGTATGCCAATGCATTAAAATGCATTTTGGGTGCAGAAGAAGTTCCTTTGGGAAGCGAGGTCTAAGAGCGGTTCCCGCTAATATAAAAGCATAGTAGATTGGCCAGTTCCTTAAAATCAAAAGGATTGGCGCAAGTGGTTGGGTCTCGCCAATTATTTACACAAATATAGCAAAAATTACGCTGATTTGGCTAGCCCATTACCTAACCTCCTTAAACAGGATACGGATTGGTGCTGGATTAGCACAGTTTACAAGCGGTTGAGGACAGTATTATCCATGCTCCGATTCTGGCACTGTTAATTCCAAATTGGTATTTCAGTGTCGTCTGTGACGCATTAAATTTTGCCATTGGCAGTGCTCTGTTACAAATAGATGGTGATGGGTGTGAACGTGTAAATACGTTCGAGTCTAGACAGTTTAAAGCTGTTCATGACAAAGAGTTAATTGCTATGAAGTATGCTCTTGTCAAATTCAGAGTTCATCAGCTCGGCTCTAAGCCGTTTGTGATATAAGCAGATTACGCATCATTACGCACGGCGACTAAGTCGCCTTATCTCTCGCAGAGAATGGCCCGATGGTTATTCTTTTTCGCGGAATACAATTTCGAGGTGAAGTTTAAGCCCGGCAAGCAGAATGCTTTGGCCGATGCGTTACCACGAAGGTCGGATTATGAGCTCTCTCATTTAACGACTATCATGTCGCCTATTCCTGAATTAATCCGTTCGGCTTACGCCAAGGATAAACAGTGTGTAGCAACTTGCCAACGAATTAAACCCTCGTCTTATGCTGCTACACCATTGGCGAGCCTTCCCGTTTCCATAGGGTGTTGTGAGTTTATTAGTATGATTTTGTTTTTGGTCTATAAATAATTCAGCCGGTAACTCCAGCATAGTGGTCTTTGTTGACCGATTGAGCAAATTGGCTCATTAAGCGGCTGTGCCGGAAACCATTGACGGTGAAGATACAGCAAGGCTGTTCATCGATCGTGCGTTTCGACAACACAGTTTGCCAGTGGCAATTGTCTCTGATCGGGACCCCCATTTTCAGGAATCAATTTTCCGAGTAATCGGATATGTCCACTGCGGACCATCCGCAGACCGATGGTCAAACTGAACGTGTCAATCACGTCGCGTCAATGAAAACGTGCGGTGAGTGTGCTCAGACACCAAAGCGCTGGAACTCAATGCTCACAGTGGTGGATTTTGCGTTAAGTAACGCTGTACATGCCTCTACAGGCTACACTCCGCTCTATGTCAACGGTCTCACCCATTCACGTGTTCCGTTAATGATACCACTGCGTGGCTCAATCTTGGTGAGGAGAATTAGACGATAGGCTTGGTGATATCAGCCCTGTTACCATTTCAAAACAAGTAAGCGAATTTCTCGCGACGCGATTTAGTGTCCTAAGACATGAAAGTGACACGATGGCTGATAGCAAAGACAAACAAAACGAACAAGCAGATGCCAAATGCAGAAGCTGTTGTAATTCTTATGCGGTCGGAGACCGAGTTTATCACGCTAGAAATCTACCTACTAATTGGTTTCCGCGGTCTTCAAGACCAAAATGCACCCGCGCTTGATTGGACCACTTACGGTCGTGACCAAGAACGGCCTAGCTTACACGCTAAACCTTTCTAGCAAGCTGCATACACACCCAGTGTTCTACGTCGATTTGCAAAAGCCATATCGGAAACCTTCACATGTAAACTTGGAGGCGCTCATGCCGAAAAAGATGGCCTGCCGCAGACTGCTGCATCCAAGCAAGGATGTTCAGCTGACCCTCTAAATTAGGCTGCTGACGTTACGGCATTGAAGACGGTTTTGGACCGCCTCAAAAGAACCCTATACCCGAGCAAGGCCAATGCGAAGAAAATGCACCTCGTCCTTTAGAGCACCAAACGCTTCTGTTGAAATTTCGCCCCCCCCGCCGCGCTGAAAACGGCTACTGCGACGATGGCGGCGAATGCTGCAGCAGCTTTCATAATTGTAGGGAATCCGAAAAAGAAGGCAAAAGCTGCTAATTGTGGCGAATGCTTTGTTGCTTGTAAAAAAATCGAGTGAGTAGACGATATTACGGCTTTACTTGGCAATGGCATCACCCGTCACGACATTGAGGCATTTGATATTCATGAAAGGCAGGTATTGACCGAAACTTTCTCTTTCTTTCAATCAACACAAACGTCTTGGTCACGGTGATAGTGATCAAGCGTGGTGCCATGATGATAACAATCGAACACTTTGCCCGATAGTTTCTCTTGCATTTGAGGATTGCCCGAATCAAATCGTATTAGAAGATCATGATCAGAGGCTTGAATCTGCGCATACCATATTTAAGTCGCGGCCACGTCAAACAATATGGACATGTTAGGAAACGTCAAGGAAAGTAATTTATTAAAATCGATATCTTCGTATACGACAAATTCTTCGACGACAAAATCGACATATACTTCGACAACGATGCATGAATTATCGAAGCTATTCGACACAGCAAAAGGAAGACTTAACAATACTTGCACCAATACTTTATTCAGTAATGTCTAACGCAACAGGGTAGAATACCTCGAATGTACTCAACTAACAATTGTGTTTTGGCGATATCAGGACAGTGTCTCATTTCCAAATCAAATAGTGATGGTAGGAATGGCTTTGCCTTCCACATCCGGGCATCAGCGATATACCCAACAAAATACAATACGAAATTGAACTATAAAAAACGGACATCGTGGAAGTGTTATTAAAACGAATACAATTTGGCACCGAATAAGGTTCTTCAATATACAAAGAGGATGTGTTCCCTCGGCTTCACAATGATTAAAGTCGACGACTGCGTTGGTGTTCACGGCGACGAAATTCTCGTTCAAACGCGGAATTGCCAATGAATCTGCGGCTAATACCCGACGAAGTGCCTTCAAAACCAAATTGTCCGACACCTCCAGATGCACCAACAAACTCGTTGTTGCCACCCTGGCCAAACGTTCCCAAAGCATTTTGGCTGCTAAAGCCTCCAAACGTGTTGCCACCTTGTGTCCCGAAGTCCATCTGCTGACCGAGGCCACCGACTCCATTTCCATTCAAACGCCCACTTATACCAGCGCCACGATCGCCAAACATGCCGCCACCGAGAGCACCCATTTGATTTGCTCCACTGAATCCGCTTATTGCGTTGCCACTGCCAAATCCACGAGCAACGCCTCCACCATTGGCAGGTAAAGTGTTCCTGGCTCCCATACCAAGTCCACCTCCTATAGCGTTATTACTGCCGCCTACGTTTGAAAAGGTTGGAATTTCGGCTGTTCTTAAATCACCATTCTGAGTTCCCGATATTGGTATGGCGGGTTGTTGGCCATTACCTGTGTTTGCATTGGCGACATTAGTCGGTGCTGGTGTCGTGAATGCTGGTGTTGTGGGTGCAGGAGTCGCCGTTGATCGTCCATTTACTGTTGTCGGAGCGGGCGTCACCAGACCAAAAGCAGAGCCATTTGCTCCAGCCGCTGCTGTGGCAGTACCCGCGACTGCGGTGTTGGATGAGCTGACGACAGCAGTATTCGAACTAGCAACCACTGAAGATGGCACATTTACTGGAACTGGAATATATTGTGGCACTCCAACTGGAACAGGAATCGCAATCTTCGTGACTTTCTTAACGACTTTTTTCATATGTCTGGTGTGATGACCTTTGCTGCTTTCGTCTTCATGTGTTGGCTGGTTTTCAGCTGTAGAGCGTAGACCACGCAGTGACGGTGTAGCTTGAATCTCATCCGTGGTGATGAATACAGCTACTGCGACGATAGCGGCGAATGCGGCAGCAGTTTTCATAATTGTAGGGAATCCGAAAAAGAAGGCAAAAGCTGCTAATTGTGGTGAATGCTTTGTTGCTTGTAAAAAATCGAGTGAGTAGACGATATTACGGCTTTACTTGGCAATGGCATCACCCGTCACGACATTTCTGGCATTTGATATTCATGAAAGGCAGGTATTGACCGAAACTTTCTCTTTCTTTCAATCAACACAAACGTTATGGTCACGGTGATAGTGATCAAGCGTGGTGCCATGATGATAACAATCGAACACTTTGCCCGATAGTTTCTCTTGCATTTGAGGATTGCCCGAATCAATTCGTTTTTAGAAGATCATGATCAGAGGCTTGAATTTGCGCATACCATATTTAAGTCGCGGCCACGTCAAACAATATGGACATGTTAGGAAACGTCAAGGAAAGTAATTTATTAAAATCGATATCTTCGTATACGACAAATTCTTCGACGACAAAATCGACATATACTTCGACAACGATACTTGAATTATCGAAGCTATTCGACACAGCAAAAGGAAGACTTAACAATACTTGCACCAATACTTTATTCAGTAATCTCTAACGCAACAGGGTAGAATACCTCGAATGTACTCAACTAACAATTGTGTTTTGGCGATATCAGGACAGTGTCTCATTTCCAAATCAAATAGTGATGGTAGGAATGGCTTTGCCTTCCACATCCGGGCATCAGCTATATACCCAATAAATACAATACGAAATT
>NC_090622.1:2641314-2662007 GCF_004359215.1 Bremia lactucae | reverse complement strand
CACGCTATAAGCCCCAGATCGACTGGTTAGCCAGATCAGTAAAACGTCGAAGGGAGTTCGACGTCAGCGAAGTGTTCACCCATCTCTTGGTGTCTCCAAGTGATTGGCCGAACGTTACAGTCGTAGATCGTACATCCACGACACCGGCGGTGCACAGAGTGAGCGATGGCGCTCTCTGTACCGCTTGTTCCGTGCTCCTACGCACGAGTGACGATGTCTTCACGCTTTGCAGCGAGGAGTCCGACGTGGACGTGCAGTGGCTCCCGCGTAATGACGAGGCGGACGAGCAGTGGATCCCGCGCGAAGACTCCGAACAGAGGTTCTCGCATGAGAGAGCAGTGGTCGAACAGGTGTTCCCACCTGCACCCATTGTGGTCGAGCAGAGGCTCCCACAAGGGCAAGATGTGGCCGAGCAGGGGATCGCCACCGAGTGTGACGTGGATGGACAAGAGTCCCCTCGTGCGAACATGATGGTCGAACAGAGGTTTCCACATGAGCAAGACGTGGTCGAGCAGGGGTTCCCACACGAGTTTGTGGCGGTCGAGCAGGGGCTCCCGCATCCTGCGTCGACGGACGAGTATGGGCTACTCCCGTCGCGCAATTTCGACGTCCTGGATGAGGACATCCAGCATCTAGAGGGGGGGGGGGGCAGATTTAACACCCGGCTGCGGTTCGCCAGCTTCGAGCATAGACTCGAAGCACGATGGGGACGGAAGCTACGAGAACTCAGCGTTGGAATGTGTCCACGCTATTGTGTACGTGGACGGGAGTCCACAAAGGCGCCAATACATTGAGGTCGCGAGTCCACCTCGCGACGCGTCGTCAATTACGAGCCTTCCAGGACTATCCTGGAAGCATTTTCTACGCGACCTCGAGAGAGGCACAGTGGAACAAGTATGTCTGATCACCAACGAGGTGACCTATGATCCGAATGAGGAGCAAATGACGCGCCTCGAAGCGCTGATCAAAAGTCAGCGCGCGACGAAAGATTTGCGTCGCAATCTTGGGAGGCTCTGGGCGAGTCTGGTAACCCTGTCTATGACATTGCTCGAGAGTACGCAGACGTTTTCCCGAAGAAGATTCCGGCTGAACTTCCTGCTGATCGTGGTGTTCGGCACGAGATTAATCTCGTGCCAGGATCGAAATATTGTGTGACATGCCAGTGGCCGTTGCCTTGAGACCAAGACGAGACTATTGATGCATTCTTTGAAGGTCGTCGCAAGGCCGATCATGTGCGTGAGAGTGTCTCACCCCACTCGAGTCAACCTTCTGCGTGAAGAAGGCTACGGGAGGCTGGCGTAAAGTGTATGCGTTTAACAAGCTAAACGGTGCCACTATTCCTGCCCAAACGCCTATCCCCAGGAAAGACATAGTTCTAAACTCCATGTCAGGTAGCTTCATCTTCAGCGCCATCGATCTGACCGATGGCTTCTACCAGATCTTGATGGGACAGAGTGACATACCACTCACTGCGGTGGTTACACCGAGTGGTATGCTATGTGAGGGGCTGGTGATGCCACAAGGATTAAAGAACGCACTAGCCACTTTCAATCGCATGGTATCTCAAGTGTTGAGACCGCTTCGAGACTTTGCTCCCAGCTACTTCAATGACATTTTTGTCCACAGTCGCGCTGAGGGCAACCTCAGTGCTGTCCAAGTTCACCTTGAACACCTGAAACCGTGTTTTAAGTCATGCGGGATAACAAGTTATGTGCAAACTTGAAGAAGTGTGTATTCTGTGCACCGGAGATTCCGGTGCTGGGTTGCTACGTGAGTAAATCGGGAGTTCGAGCCTATCCAGAGAAGGTGTCGTCAATCTGTTCTTGGCCCACACCCAAGAATTCAACGGAGTTGCGTCAATGGCTCGGTCTAACTAATTACTTGCAAAAGTATACAAAGGATTACGCCGGTTCTATACAGCCTCTGTCGTCACTTCTGAAGAAAGACGTCACGTGTTTGTGGCGTCCCGAGCATCAAACTGCCTTTGACGCAGTGAAGAAGAGCCTGGCGTCAGCGCCAGTGTTGGTACTCCCAGACGACACTCAGCCAGTTCACGTGGTGTGTGATGCAAGTGACTTTGCCATTGGTTGCACCCTCATGCAGTTTGATCATGAGGGCCGTGAAAGAGTCGTGAGTTACCAATCACGACTGATGAAGCCAGCGGAGAAGAACTATCCGGTCCACGATAAGGAGCTATTAGCTATGCGCTACGCACTCATCAGGTTTCGTGTCCACCTACTAGGCGAACGCACGTTCTCTCTGTATACTGATCATGCATCGCTGCGTACTGCGATGAAGAGCCCACACCTGTCACAGCGGATGGCACGGTGGCTCTCTTTCTTTTCCGAGTACAACTTCGTCGTGCACTACAAGCCTAACATTCTTGCTGACGCACTGTCACGACATCCAGATTATGATCCTCGTATGGTACTGAGTCGTCAGGCAACTGACGACGACGATGAAGACGATCGATGTGCGACGTGTGTGTCGTTGAATCTAACTCTGGTCACTCCCGAGTTATGCCTTTTCGATGAAATCGTCGCGGCATACGCGAACGATCCGGATTACGCGGACATTATGCCTATCTGCGCGCTCCCAGTGATGCTGCACTGGGAGCTCTTTCGCGAACGAAGCGTGAACACATTAAACGATACAGTATGGATGGTGATTTGCTGGTATACAGCATCGATAAATTCGATGCACCTCGAACGGTGATTGCGAATGACTTGGATTTGCGTGCTCGTATCATCCACGAGTACCATGATGCCCCAATTAGCGGTCATCTGGGCCGCGAAAAGACATTCGCGGCTGTCTCACGTGACTTCTTCTGGCCCCACATGTACAAGTGGGTTCGAACTGGATTCGCACCTGCGAAATATGTCAGCGAGTGAAGCCATCTCCATCGTCGCAGGCACCCCTGCGACCTCTGCCGATAGCATCTGGGGCTTGGCGCTCGGTTTCAATGGACTTTATCTTCGGGCTTGCACCCGATGGCCAAGACCGAACGGGTATTCTGGTCTTTGTGGGTAGATTTAGCATAATGACACATCTGGTTTCTGTTCATGCAACGATCACCGCGGCTGAGACCGCGGTGCACTTCATTGACGCTGTGTTTCGCCATCAAGGTCTACGAGACAACATAGTCTCGGACCGTGATCCTCGTTTCACATGGGCGTTTTGGACGTCATTATTCGAGTTGCTTGGCACGAAGCTGCAAATGTTGACAGCAGTCCATCCGGAAACGGATGGGCAAACAGAGAGGGTTAATCGGGTCCTCGAAGATGTTCTTTGAAGTAACGCTACTTCCTTTACGAGTTGGAGTGCATTTTTGCCACTCGCGGAGTTTGCACTCAACAACGCGGTTCACGCGTCAACGGGGTTGACGCCATTTTTTTTTGCAAATTCGGCCCGTCATCCTCGTGTACCTACTCTTCTTGCCGTGGGTCAACCCACGGCTCTTCGTGGCTCCA
Source organism: Bremia lactucae (assembly GCF_004359215.1). Taxonomy (NCBI): domain Eukaryota; phylum Oomycota; class Peronosporomycetes; order Peronosporales; family Peronosporaceae; genus Bremia; species Bremia lactucae. The sequence continues at coordinate 2,658,537 of NC_090622.1, read as the reverse complement.
CTCTGGCGGGGGGTGATAGTGGTAAACAACGGTCGATTGCAGCTCACGCTATTCTGAGCGCGAATGTTGTCACCCAATCCAAGGTGAAGTCCTCTGTTTTGAAGCCACGTGACGTGGCGTCCCCGCTAGCTCAATGGGCTGCACAGACGCTGATTGACCCTCCTTCGGGTATGCGAAGACCCTAACCCAACTACGCGCCGATTGAATCGGCGCGACCAATTGATGACATGGCTGTGTCAAAGTTTATTCTCCAGCGTCAAGCCATCACGAGGTTTGTACACGATACTCTTCGATCTGCAGTGGATAGACAGAAAGCGAATGCAGACAAACGTGGCAGTAAGAACATGAGTACTTTCAAGAAGGGTGATCGTGTATTGTTGTCTCCTGAAGGCCTACGAGATTCTGCAGTAACCAATCTGGGCGCGAGCAAACTTGCGCCACTTTTCATCGGCCCATTCACGGTACTCAAGGCAATCGGCGACGCATACACGCTGGATATCCCTTTGTCACTGCGACTTCACCTGAAGTTTTACGTCGGGCGGCTCAATAATATCGTCCAGCTACGCTTCACGGGTTGGCTCCATCGTCGGAGTCAAAGGCTCATAGGTCGACCTTTCCTCTCACCTTTCTCGACGCGTCAGCGACATTGGACGCGGCTGCGTCCCAGTCTGCTTGAACGTATGCGGAACCTGGAACGCCAAGTTCCGCATCCGTTCAAGCAGCTCGCGGTTCGACTGTCGAATCTCGCTCGTTGTTCTCTCAGCCCGCGCAGCTCGATCAAGGGCAGCTTCAACTTCCAGCTGGGCATCGGCAGCCTTGTTCACAGCCGCATCTACATCGTCCTGGGCAACCAGGACGCCAGCATTACCATCGCGAGGGCCCACCACCGCTTGTGGACGCGGAAGGTCAGAAGCGCTAGATTGTGTAACATTTGTTGGGTCACGAGGACCCTCGTCGCGAAACGACATCGTCACGACTCCATGCGCGCGCGGTTCCAACCGCGCGCAAGTATCGTGTACGTTGGCTCGGGTTTCCACCCGAGCAGGATACGTGGGAACCGCTCTCTCCTTCGAGACGTTCCAGACGTCGTTCGGGCATACGAGTCCGTGCATACGCTTGGTTCAGATTTGGTCGACGACCTGAGTGTTCTCGCGGTGAGCGTGGTGAAGCGTCACCACGACTACGAGACCAAGAGCGATTGCGAGAATGTCGTGGTGAACGTGTGTCACCACGACCACGCGAACGAGAACGTCGTGGCGAGCGCGTGGTACCACGACCCCGAGAACGCGAGTGGTGTCGCCAGCGTGCCGCGCCACGATTAACCGCGGTCTTGTGCTCTATCAAGCTGCGCTCATACCGTCCGATCCAGAGCTGTTCATATTCGCTGAGTGGATACTCAGCGACGTGTCGTTGCCAAGTTTCGCGAGTTGGACGAGGCATCGAGTCACAGGAGTTACAAGATTCGGGCACGTGAACGTAGCAGAGTCGATCTACGTTCCACGCGTTCTCGCATACCTTCTCGCGCAGCACACCGACTGAGTGTTCGGCGTGGATATCTTTGCGATTAGCAAACCACTGCTGAAAGCTCCTTCCGTCTTCAAGCATCCGGTTCCACCGCCGGATGAACGCGCACCAAGAACGCTGGAGCGACTCGTACGAGATGCCATCAAGACTCTTCCCGCGTAATCCACGGAAACGCCAGAAGTAATCCTGCATCGTTTTAAGAGAGTCCGGAGCTCGAGCTCCGGACAAGTCTTATAGCGCCCAAGGGATCAGGGCTGATCCATCACGTGTCTATCGAACTCCCGCTGACAGTGCGCGGGAGTGCTGTGGTGTTGGCGTTCGCGTCTTCAGTCATCGTTTGGTTTTAGCGGCCGTTAGGATCTTGTAGTTGAGCACTCACGGTGTGTGAGTACTGTCTTGAGAAGGGGGTGATGTAATGGGCCGCCCCGTTAGATAAGGCTGATCCATCACGTGTCTATCGAATTCCCGCTGACAGTTCGCGGGAGTGCTGTGGTGTTGGCGTTCGCGTCTTCAGTCATCGTTTGGTTTGAGCGGCCGTTAGGGTCTTGTAGTTGAGCACTCACGGTGTGTGAGTACTGTCTTGAGAAGGGGGTGATGTAATGGGCCGCCCCGTTAGATAAGTAGTTTCGATTAAGTTTACATGTAACTTAAGAAGGGGTGCTACTTTCGAGGTAGCGAAAGTAGCACGTCGTATTTTAGCTGGTTTAATGGGCTCAGTCCCATTATTAGCCAGTAAGATATAGGCACGTAGGTTGAGTGGTTGCCATGACTCCAAGGGAACCATTCGTACTTAGGATGATAAAAGACAAAATATAAAACAGAGTTCAAAATACTAAACACCTAAGACTTGGGCTTTGAGGCTTCCTCAAAGCGTTAGAAATAGTGTAAGCTAAGTACGGGATGTTCTAGCCCCGTTAGAGTTCAAGCCCAAACAAAGTTTTGAGCTTGTCATAAGTGGCGCGTTGCGCTTCTGACAGGTCTGGAACCTCTTTCATTTTCGTGAGGGTTTAGTCTTGTAAGGACTCAGGCGTAGATTGACTACGAGTGCTACCAGGTGTAGCGGAGCTACCTCGCTCCTAAAGTCAGAGGATGTAACGGGGTGAGAGCCCTTTACCGTCTTACACTAATAATTAAGCTGAGGAAGCGCTGTGATTTATAAGGTAATTTAACTCTGTTTATTTGTGTTTTTTTTGTAATTCGCAGTAAGTGCGAATATGTTCCCTAGCTCATGGGAATCACTCAAATATAGAACTAATTATTATTGGGTAATTATTGGGTCTGGCACCCCAATAATAAACCAATAATAAATAGACGCGCAGTATCCGCTATCCGGATATACTGCCTACACTTAATGTATGTAATTATGTAATAAAACTATGACTACTAAATATAATGGGTTGCCCCATTACATCACCCCCCTCTTTAAGTTGTGCTTACCGTGACGTAAGCGCCATACACAGAAAGTTTCTTCTCAACGAATAGTCCAACGAAAAGCCCAACGAGAACTCCAACGACATGTCATCTTGGTCTTCGAATCTGCTCAGTCACGAACAACTGAGCAGCATGAATCCTGAACACCGACGCGACTCGACCCCAAAGGACAGTTGGGGTCATCAGACACTTCGAAGAGAGCATGCACCGCAGACCATGGATGACGACTTGAAGCCGTGGGGCTTGTACAGCCTTGAAGGCGCTCACCAACCTGAATCACTAGAGTCCATGAAGAATCTCTTCACACGATACCGTAACGTTCGAGGCAAAGGAACGAATCACGCATACACTGAAGACGCACTGCAACGGTCTTGGTGTGCCTTCATCAGACGCTGGAACGCGAGTCGACGTGAAGGGACATCCTTCACGTCCTGGATCGAGGGACGCGAAGATACTCATGGCGTCCACGCTATTGGCGACTTACGACGACGCGTATGTCATTTGACTCGTGATGAGTGCCACATGTGTTACGTCCATGTCCGTGAAGGGTGCCCACAGTGTAACGTGGAGAGACCGCGACCAATGCGGCAGGAATGGGACGACATGGTGTGTGCACGGGGAATGTCCCAGCACATCCGACCATGGATCGGACGCTATGAGAGGAGCCTCTCAGAGCTCCAAGTATCTGTGTTGCGTCACATGAGGGAGCGCCCTGTCGATCAATGGAGGCGTTCACGTAGCCGAGATCGTTTGTCTTACGACCACCGAGGTCGTTCTCGTAGTCGCTCTCGATCGTCAAGGTATCCAAATGCTCCCGAGCCTCGTAGAAGACGTCAGAGTCGCTCGGGAGATCGTCGTCGATCGCCAATTCACGCACGTCGCGGTTCGCGGGATCGTGGAAGGAGTCAACAGCGTCGGTCGCGTTCGCCGACCTCTTACTGGTCTCGTACTCCTCAACGACGTCAGGAACATCGCGAGCCAGCATACTTCGAGGCTCCCACGTGTCTTCCGTTGGTGAATAACCCAACCATCGGACCTTATAATGCGTTTCAGAACGACTCTTCGATGGCGCCGAGTCACTACTCGGCGCAAGAGGCGTGGGGTCTTCATGACCGACGATACGGTCCACAATCCAGCGTCGCTCACCCGATGCATCTACCAAGGGAGGAGGAGCATCACGACGGAAGGCTTCTTGGGTTGGGCGCCGATTCTCATAATCGGGCGCCTGTGCCGTCGAGTGACGAGCTTCGTTTCCTTCGTGCTGACACTAAAGAGGCGAAGAACGGCCTTCTGGATGCCCGTGAGATGGCCGAGAGGGCTCGAGATCGTGCAGCAGCTGCGACAGAGGCTGCCGAGAGGACCCGACGGGAGCAGCAGGGCTTGGTGATGCGTCTACGACAGCTCGAGTTTGCTGCGTTCGGTGGACCCCAGCAGAACGGGTCTGCTCGCGCTCGTGCAGGACTTGGTCCCAGTCGTCGTCAGCGTCGTCGGCAGGGGATGTCGGACTTTGAGTCGATATAGAAGAGCGAGGAAGGACCAAAGGGAGATCCGCCGGCAGGTAAGCCTTAAGGCGCCCGACATAGAAAGTCGGGTGCAAACGCATAGTGGTAGGTATATCTAGCGTGTAGGCATCTCCATAAACTTTAAGTCCGAAAGGGCCCAATATATCTTGGCGCTAATTTATTAGCGCCCAAATTCGTTACTGATGTGTCTGGATATCCGCTTGTCGATAATAAGACTCTGTCACCTTCTTTGAACGTCAGCATGTTCTTTCGACCTCTCTTGTCCGCGTTCTCCTTTTGTTTATCCACTGCTTCTCGGAGTGCATCGCGTACAAGACGCGTGATACTTTGCCGTAGTAATAGGAATTAGGTCACAGCAGCCGAACTTACAGGAGAAGTGGACTCTTTAGGAGCAAAATTATCGACGGGAGACGCGATGGGATGCATCGCGTCGGGACTCGATATGCCATTGGCCACGAAATTAACAGCATGAGTTGCATCGGCAGCAACCTTATCTTCAACATTACCAATCATCAAAAATTTTCGCGTAGTGTCATCGGGAGATACTCCCTCACCAAGCTTAGAAACTGGGTAATCTGAAGCTGAAAGAGCAAGAAGCGCTGGAACGCGAGGGTGCCTTGCGTTATTCACGATAAATGGCGTCAACCCAGTCGACGCATGAACTGCGTTGTTGATTGCAAATTCAGCGAGAGGGAGAAACGAACTCCATGACGTGAACGATGTCGCATAACTGCGTAGTACATCTTCAAGCACTCTGTTCACGCGCTCCGTTTGCCCATCCGTCTCTGGATGGGCTGCCGTAGACATAAGCAGTCGCGTGCCCAATAGTTGAAACAACGTTGCCCAAAAAGCTGACGTAAAGCGCGGGTCGCGGTCCGAAACAATTGATTCAGGCAAGCCGTGATGTCGAAATATGAGATCGATAAAGATCTGCGCGGTCGTCTCCGCCGTAACGTGCGCGGAGACTGGAGCAAAATGCACCATTTTGCTAAATCGATCCACAAAAAACCAATACGCCCGTGCGTTTCTGTTCGTCCGGAGGGAGACCAAAGATGAAATCCATGCTGACCGAACGCCAGGCTTCCGTGGCAATTGGAAGCGGACGCAATGGAGCTTGTGAAGACGGTGCAGGCTTCACACGCTGGCATATTTCACAAGAGCGTACCCATTTCTGGATGTATTTGTACATACGCGGCCAGAAAAACATACGAGAAATGGCCGCGAACGTCTTCTCGCGACCCAAATGACCACCAGCTGGAGTATCATGAAATTCATGCACCAATCGTGCGCGGAGGTCGTCATCAGCAGGGATGACGACGCGCGGTGGGTCGAAAACGTCCATTGTATAAGTCAGCAGCGGACCATCAAGCGCGTAACGCTTGATGTTATCACGCGTTGGTTGCGTCAACATCGCGAGTGAACCCTCACTAGGGTGTCGAAGGTAATTGATAATTCCCGTGTAGATTGAATCGTTCGCATATGACTCAGCGATTTGAGTCCGGATTGACAGCTCAGGTGTCGAAATCATTGCATTGAGCCCCTGCTCAGCACAGCATAAACAAATGTCGTCGTCCTCGTCTTCAGCACTGCCTGGCTGATGACCCATGTCACGTCGAGGATCATAATCGGGACGTCGAGAAAGCGCGTCAGCAAGAATGTTGTTCTTGCCGGGTTTGTAAAAGACCACGAAATTATACTCTGAGAAGTATGACAACCAACGTGCCATACGCTGGGACAAGTGGGGAGTCCTGACGGCGGTACGCAATGATGCGTGATCTGTATAGACCGAAAACATCTTCTCGCCGAGCAAATATACTCTGAACTTGATCAGCGCGTAACGCATAGCCAAAAGCTGCTTGTCATGTACCGGATAGTTTCTCTCTGCAGGTTTCATCTGCCGTGACTGAAAGCTCACGACGCGCTCTCGGCCCTCATCGTTACACTGCATGAGGGCACATCCAATTGCGAAATTACTCGCATCACAGACGACGTGAAATGGCTTGGAATCATCAGGCAACATCAGCACTGGTGCTTCAGACAAGCTCTTATTCACAGAGTTGAAGGCAGACTGATGTTCAGCTTTCCATGACCAAACTGCGTCTTTCTTCAGTAGAGTCGATAGTGGCTGGATGAGCTCTGCATAGTTCTTCGTATACTTATGCAAGTAATTGGCCAAGCCAAGCCATTGGCGTAGTTCCGTTTGGTTCCTAGGCGTAGGCCAGGAACATATCGATGACACTTTCTCGGGATCAGCACGGACACCCTCCTTGCTAACATAACATCCAAGAACTGGAATCTCGGGAGCACAGAAGACACACTTCTTCAAATTTGCGTACAATTTGTTCTCGCGCATCACTTGGAACACCTGTTTCAAGTGCCGAAGGTGGACCTCCGTAGCGCTGAGTTGTTGCTCAGCGCGGCTGTGAACAAAAATATCGTCGAAATAACTTGGAGCAAAATCACGTAGTGGCCGAAGCACTTGTGTCACCATCCGGTTGAACGTTGCTGGAGCGTTCTTAAGGCCTTGTGGCATGACTAGCCACTCCCAAAGCATCCCACTCAATGTGCTGACAGCGGTGAACGGGATATCACTGTCCCTCATTATAATCTGGTAAAACCCGTCTGTCAGGTCTATGGCGCTAAAAATCTCGCTGCCGGACATGGTATCCAGTACCATGTCTTTCCGAGGAATTGGTGTTTGAGCCGGGATCGTGGCGTCATTCAACTTGTTAAAAGCATGCACGATGCGCCAACCGCCGGTGGCTTTCTTCACACAGAAAGTCGGGCTCGAATGTGGCGAGATGCTTTCGCGAACGTGTCCTGCCTTACGGCGGCCCTCAAAAAAATCATCAATTGCGATGACTTGGTCACGCGGTAGCGGCCACTGCCGCGTCACGCAATACTTCGATCCTGGCACGAGATCGATCTCGTGTCGCACACCACGATCCGCTGGAAGCTCAGCGGGAATTTTCTCCGGAAAGATGTCAGCATAGTCACGCGCGATATCATAGACAGGGTTGCCCGAAGCACGAAGGGCTTCCCAAGACTGTGCCACGAAACGTTCTTCGCGCGCTGATTTGGGCTCAGCGCTCTTTGGGCGAGCCGCCAGAACTTCTCCACAAGCTGCTTCGGCGGCTGATATGATGCACACTTGCTCGATGTCGCCGGCCTTGAGGTCGTGAAGGAAATCTTTCCATGGTAGGGCTAATAGAGATGTGATCTCTGCAACAGTGCACGGAGGGCTCGCTACCTCAACGTAGCGGCCGCGATGTGAAGACCCTTCCACATATTCAAGCGCACATACGGATTCCGTCCATACAGTATCATCTTCAACGGCGCTTGAGCGAGAATTCCGTCGTCTTGGCAACCGGCGTGCACCTTTCTTGCGTTTACGCTTTCTCGTGCGTCTTAAGCCACTGCTCGCCGAAGCGAACCGGTGAGTACATACTCCCTCGCGCCCCTCCCATTACGATGCAATTAAAATGGAGACGTCGACGTACTCTGGTGATGATCCAGATCGTCTCCCCCTTAATCGCTGGTTTAGGGAGATTGATATCGCCATAGCGTCAAGGTTGATTGACGCTCCGACGGCCAAGGTTAATTTCCTACTGTCTCGGCTTGTTGGTAAAGCCAAAGAATGGGCTCTTGGGAAGCTCGTTGTAAACGAGTTAACATTCCCACGCTGGACGATATCCAGCGCGACTTACGACTGGCGTTCGAGCCCCCTCAAGATGAGTCACGATTGCGCGCAGACTTCTTTTCACTTCGACAGGGCTAGCTGTCGATGCGCGATTACGTACAGAAGACGCGACATCTTGCTTTGTGTATCACCACGCAGCCGATCGACATGGCTTCACAAGTTCATGTCGTTGTCTTTGGTATGCAAGAGAGCTCGCGCACCATGTAGCCTTGGATGGCGGCACGGTGTTGTTTGGGCGTCGCTGTGCTCAGCAGCGACGTCACGAAGATTTCACCCGACACCGCCGCGAGGCGGTGTAATGCCTGCCATTCTACTGTAGTGAGATGGGGAAAATCTGCATGCTCCAGCGAAACTGCTGGAGCCATCGAAGATTCACTCATATCCATCTCGAACTTGGTCATGGGAAGGACTACTAAGTGCTACCAGGTGTGACGGGGTGAGAGCCCGTTACCGTCTTACACTAATAATTAAGCTGAGGAAGCGCTGTGATTTATAAGGTAATTTTAACTCTGTTTATTTGTATTTTTTGTAATTCGCAGTAAGTGCGAATATGTTCCCTAGCTCATGGGAACCACTCAAATATAGAACTAATTATTATTGGGTAATTATTGGGTCTGGCACCCCAATAATAAACCAATAATAAATAGACGCGCAGTATCCGCTATCCGGATACTGCCTACACTTAATGTATGTAATTATGTAATAAAACTATGACTACTTAATATAATGGGTTGTTCCATTACAGAGGAAGACTTTCAGACTCAGAGAGTCACTTAGTTCTATTGAACTAATGGTTAACAACTCAGGGTGCCGTACAACCTATTAAAGGTTAAGGAATTTTAGTTCAAGGGATTCAGGGGTCCGTAGAACCAAGTGGCAACTAGCGCCCAAGAGGATATACCTTAGAAATGCTTCTATATCTTACAGATCAATGCGCAAGCCTTAGAAAGGCACTTAACGCTATAAGTTCAAAAGGGGAACTGCACTTTATTTAATTATTTAAATCAAAAAAAAACTACCCTAGCTAATTAAAAATAGATTTTGGCCGCCAGATTTATATCTGGCGGCGACCACATTCGCTATTTGTACCGGTGCCTAATGGGCACATCGGCTGGAGAGCCGTTGTTGTGGTTTATTTACTTTATGCCTTTTATCCTATTCTAAAATAGTTAATTACTTAAATCCCATTTATAATGGATAATGAGTCATATTTGCATGTTTTTGTAAAAAAAGGATTTTTCGACAAGTTTACGCCGGATTTGCAGAATAGGCTTTTCAACACGTCATCGGTATCCAACGCGCTAGGGGATGGCTCTGCTTCGGTGCAAATGAACGTAGCGAACCGAAATAAGGGCCTTTCTTCCCAATAAATGGAATGCCGTATGTGTCGTAAACATATTGGAACTAATACCCTTGAAGTACCTCATCCACCCAAACGGCTCGATGAACCTTGTCGAATCTGTTTATTAAAAATTTCCATTCATTATTGAGGTTACAAAAGTTTTTGCTGAAGCGTGCCATATCAGCATGGTCTCTCAAACTCACGTGCTTGGCGTGCTTGGCGGCTCAAGCCTATTTCACGCCACGAAAGTCTGCTCAGTTCTTGTCGAGAAAGTCGTCGATACTGAGCATGGCTCTGTCGTGTGCCACGTCGGCACTTGGCCATCGCGCTCGGAACACGACATCCCGCTCCAGCTCGTGTTTGTGCAGCGTCATCATGCTGATCCCGATGGCAAGTATCGCCAACCGCGGCAAATAAATTATCGGGCCATTGCACTTGCGCTCAAGTCCCTTGGCTGTGATGCGGCTGTGGGCGTCTACTCCGTTGGGTCTATGATGCCCTCGATTGGCGTGGGTCGCTTCGTGGTGCCTGAGGATTATTTCAACCCCTTTCATATCATGCATTTGTCCCACGATTACGATGCGCACGTGGTACCAGAACTTCATGGCAAATTAAAAGATATGCTGGCGCAGGCGCTCTCTACCGGTGGCTTTGAACCGCACGTGGGGGGCGTGTATGTGCAGACTGCGGGTCCACGCTTTGAAACGAAGTCTGAGGTGCGTTTTTTTGCGCAATTAGGACATTTTATTGGGATGACGGGTGCTAATGAAGCTGAGCTTCTAAATGAATTGCGCATGCCATGCGCTATGTTTTCTATCGTTGACAATATGGCTAATGGCCTTGGCGACCCGCTAACGCTTGAAGCGTTCAAAAAGACGCAAAAAGCCAACGCTGATCTCATGGAACGTGCGTTCCTTCACGTGCTGGATGAACTGGCATCCTCGAATCTGCTAAGTTCGCTTGCTTCTACGGATTAAAGTCGGTTACCACCGTCACTGTAGGTAGCAATAATGCTCGTAAAATGGCACTTGAGTCCTTCTGTATCATCGTCAATAAACTTGATGATTGTATTTTTCGCGTGCTCTTTTGTCGAACTTGCTCCTATATCTGTAAACCGTTAATGGAGAGTAATGCTATTTTGCCGATATGTTAGGAACATCGAAGTAGATATAATGAAGATGATTGAACAACAGGATTCGTTGGACATAGCCTTCATGCGCATGGCCATTGCAGAAGCGCATCGGTCGCAGCCAAGTGAAAACGCCTACTGCGTTGGCTGCGTTGTGGTGCGTGACGGACAAGTACTAAGTACCGGTTTCTCGCGCGAGTTGCCGGGAAACACACACGCAGAGCAGGTGGCCCTGATAAAGCTTAATTTGCAAGCGCAAGGAGCCACTGTTTATACAACAATGGAACCGTGCAGCAAAAGAATGTCGAATAACGTATCTTGTGTGCAGAGCTGCTTTCGTGCAGGAGTTGCTCGTGTTGTTGTTGGTGTGATTGAGCCGAAAAATTTTGTAGTTTGTGAGGGAGTGCAATTGCTTCAGAAGGCAGGGATGGACGTTAAGATACTGAAAGGACTTGAACACGAATGCCTAGCACCAAATAAACACCTTCGACTTATTTTTTAGCCATTGCTTTTTATGAAATTATCAGCTCATACTGACAGAAGTTCATCAGGAATTGGTTACTGTTCTCACTTAGGACAAAAAAAATTGCTCAAACAAATAAGTTCAAGGCCAAATGATGACAAGGTGACGCAAGCGGAATAAACTACAGGTGTTTGCAGCATTTTCGTAACGGGGCACTACGACTTGTATGCTTCTTACAAGCTACTTCGCACTGCTTCAGTTGCGAGTGGTGCCCACGTCACTTCACGTACACTATACTGCAAGGGGAAAACTACTCTTTAAGCAACTCCTTAAAGAGAAATTAAATGAAAACTGTATTAGTATAATTAAGTTTCTTCTTCTTTCTATCTTTAATGTAACTAATTAAAATCTGATACTAAACATAATTGAAATCTTTCAGTTCTCTCTTTGTTTACGTTTTCAGCTGATTTGTAATGGGGCACACATCGGTTAGAGAACCGATGTTGTGGTACATTTACTTAATGGGTAAAATATCCTTTTATCTAGTTTTTAAATAGTTAGTTACTTAAATCCCATTTATTATGGGTCGCCGCCAAATATAAATCTGGCGGCCGAAATTTCTATTATAATTTAGCTAAGATAAGGTTTTTAGATTTAAATAGTTGAATAAAGTTCAGTTCCCCTTCTGATCTTAAAGCGTTAAGTGCCTTCCTAAGGCTTGCGCATTGATCTGTAAGAGATAGAAGCCTTTCTAAGGTATATCCTCTTGGGCACTAGTTGCCACTTGGCTCTACGAACCCCTGAACCCCTTGAACTAGGATTCCTTAAGCTTGATAGCTTGTACGACTCCTTGAGTTGCTAAACCCATTAGTTCAATAGAATTAAGGGACTCGCTGAGTCTGAAAGTTTTCCTCTGACGTTAGGAGCGAGGTAGCTCCGCTACACTTTCTTGCGGGGGTGCGATAGATAGTACATGGGCTACCAAATACGACGATGTCGGACAGACTGGGATTTTTTACTGGTTGAAACCTCTACTGGGGACATCGATTTCTTACGGATATGCACGTACTTGAGTTGAAAGACCTTGGCGCAGTCCTGGGCTGCGTTTTCTTCAAGTGTGATAATGGAGGCGTCAAGATTGATCAAGATTAAACAATTGTTGAGACGTTCGCACTGGTAGAGACTCTATTAAGAACGTACGTAGCGTATTGAACCGCGTCACCCCAAAAGTGTTAGGGCAGACCAGTTGCGAAAATCATACATCTGGCCATGTTAAGAACTTTACGATGCATTCGTTCTGCTTTTTCATTTGAAGCTTGATTGTTTGCTTCACTCACTTGTCGTTCTACCCCCGTAACTTGCAGAGCATGTCAACGCACTTGTACTCACCACGTCCATCGGTACGTAGCACGTGAATCTTGCAATTGAACATTCGCTGAAATTGAATTTAGAAATGCTCGAACATTCTTGCAGCTTGATCTTTGATTTGTGCCAAGAACACTCGGTGGTAATTAAATGCGTAATTATTAAAGTTTACCATGTAGCGATTCTGTTTCGATCCGTGGGCGTCATAGGTCCTTTGAGGTACTGCAAATGATGCTTCCATTGCGGTCTATAGGTGCATTGTTTCCAGATTCTTGTTTGGACTGTGCATTTTTCGCCAGCTTCCCTTGAGCACAATTAGGCGATTCGGAGGACTACGATCGATCAGTTCGATCTCCGATGAATGAGCTTCGGCTAACTTTTCAACGGTATCAAAAGCGATGTGCCCAAGTCGTTTGCGCAATTCTAACAATGTACACTTGATCTTTTCGTCGCTTGTAGCTTCTCTATCGTTCGTTTGCACAGCAGCATACACCACATCACACATGACTATCGGTTGAAAAACAGTCTCAGCATGTAACGTCAGGACATTGCTGTTCTTCATGACTTTGGACACAGGCATGTCATCGCGTGCCCGCTTCAAATATCGCTGGCCATTGGTGTAGAACAAAACAACTCCTTCTTTCTCTTACTCACAATACAAGAGTAAGTTGTGCGCCAGGCGTTCCGCGAAATAGACATTGCTGACTACTGTTTACCATTAACTCGCACCAGCATGTTAACGTTTCCCATTTTGCTGACCTTAATCGTCTGTCCATCGGCCACCTCGCACGATTCGTCTCAAGACTTACATTGGTCAGCATCTCTAAGTCCATGGTCAGATGTCGGCTTGCGCCATTGTTCAGGATCCACGTGTACTTCGACATTCCACAGGCTATTCTTCGTGAGAAAGCCGCGTTTGAAGTGTCAGCACCCTTTTGCAATCTCGCTTGAGATGACCAACCCCATTACATTTGCCACGGTCCTGACAGCACCGTGAACATAGCTTTTGAGTTTCTTGTGCCACTGGTCACGTCTGACACATGCTTAAACGTGCTCGCGAAGTCAGCTAGCTCCCAGGCCTGTCTCAAGTGATCTCTTTGACGTCTATTCAAGCAGGAAAACATCGCGCGTCTCGTCTCTGGTGTCGTTCCCTCACAGATGTACTCTAGCACGAAACGATCAGGACAAGTAGCTGTTCCAGCTATCGCGATCAAATATTGGTATCGACCAACCCATTTCCTATCTCTTGGCTCTCTGGCTTGCATTAATCTCGTTGCATAGTCCACCGTAATTTCACTTTTGTATACCTCCAGCATCTTGTTCATCAAATGCGCCACTGTGCAAGTTTCTGTCGCCCAAACAGCCTTCATCTTTCCAAAGTATTAACTTGCTGGGCCGTCCAGATAACGGTTTAACGTCCTTAACTTAAACTCTTCAGGCCAATTACCACCACTGACGAGTTGCGCCGCAACCAGTTCATCCAAAAATTTAAGTATTTAATTCTTGAATCCCGATCCTAGTCCCAGATACTCTTCCTTAACACTTAAGCGCTCAATTGGCAGCTTCATATCTTTGACACATGGTATCTTGTATCCATAGTGTTGGGGTAGACGGAATTCTTGTTTAGCCGGTGGCGAAAAAAATTGTCCCGAAGACTGTTCCCGACGCTGCGGTGCCTTAAATGGCGATGCGGGGTTAGTAGCTGCGATTACTGTCGCTTATCCAACTGAGTACGCCCTTGCTCTGCCTTCTCTAGCCGCCAGGAACTGGCTAAATACGCTTCCTGCGCGTACCGTTTGGACTTCTGCTTCTGCTTGGTACGATCCTTTCGTTCCCGCGCCAGATCGCGACTTAAACTTCCAATTAGTCATTCTAGTCTATCCTCTATCCAGTCGTTTGCTTTTATCTCCAGAGGCTCTACTCTCTCTTTCTCGAGGAAGTGTCGCGCCTTCGCTTGCTCCTACGCTGACTTGAGATGAAATGACGTCGGCAGCATCGGCAGCAGCCCGTGCAGCAAGATGGTCTTGTGGAGTCGTTGGGCCATTTAGATTGGTGTAGGCTTGACCAGGTAGAAGTAGAACTTATGATGTATTGCATTTAATTAGCCGTTTGCCAATTCTGGCCGTCATCTTTGACTTTAATGTGCACTCAGACAACGGTTGCACCAGCAGTTGTTACGCAACCGAAAGTCGCATCCTTCCAACAAATGGATAGCGACAGCGAGCACATCTCCTGCACATATTCTTGCAGGGGTCACTTCACCTATCACGCTCCGAAGAAGCGCGCCTGAATCAATACTTCCTTGTTCGGCGGCTGATACATGCTGCGAACCTTTGTCTTAAAGATCGCCCATCGCACTACAAGCACATACCTTGAAACGCAGCGAGGAAGCGGTTTGACCTCTTTTTGTCACGTGCAGTGAGGTAGTTGGTGGGAGCCTAAAGCGACCTCACCCAACAAACTTGTACCTTAGAATATTTGTCGTCACGGAAGCGATTACCCGTCTCCTAGTGCGCACTTATTATCTTGGAAGTAGTTTAAGGCTGATTTATATTTATAAAATTAAATATAAAACCTTTTTAACTAATGAGTAGATTCCGTTTCTGTCGAGCGTATTGCTCGAAATACCTCTGCTCGCGAATGACGCTAGCCGTCATCCCTTTCAATGTGAATGTACCTATGTACATCACGTACACAAGGGTGGGTCACTGTGCGATTCGGGTTTATTTGTAGGCGGGCACGTCTTAATACGGCCACGCTCTTCTTAAGCACACAGGCTAGCACAGCGAGGAAGCGGTTTGATCAACTTCTCTCACGTGCAGTGAGGGTGTCGTGGTGGGCGCCTTAGCAACCCCACCCAACCTACCAAGTTCTTTGATATATGTGTCGTCAGGGGAGCGGTAATCCGGCTCCTCGTGCACACTCATCAAGTAGGTAAAAGTTTTACGACTGATTTATATTAATCGTATTAAATATAAATACCTAAATTTATCATATCCTAAAATGTAATCTCTGTAGATAAACACTAATATGAGTTGCGAGCATATCTTAATAGATATCTTGCGTAACGGATGACGTTACCCGCCATCTTGCTAATGTGAATGCCCTCAGGGACATCACATACACAAGGGTGGGTCACAATATGATTCACACCCAAGTGGTAGGTTCAATAACATCACTTAAGTAATTGACCATCCCATTAAGTACACAAAATGTACTTAACGGGGATCGTGTAAAATTAGGGCAACTTTATCCCGTCACACCCTTTCCTTTGAGAACGAATTCACATTTTGTAAATTCGTCAAAGAGAACAGAGGAACAGCGAGCTCCTTTACGCGCCGCCAAGCTCTCTCATTCACTCTTGCTACCTGTATCTTTTAAGGACCCGAATATGCCACCTAAACGGGGGCAAAGTTGGTGGGTCGTCTGCGAAGATACCCACTCAAGCACGCGCGATGCGCACGCGCCGCGGTAACACGCCGGCAGCGTCTAATGCCTCAGTCGAAACGCCGACAGCTACTGCTGCTGTCGCGTTAACTGGACTGAATGATCCATCCCACTTTCACAGTGAGAATGTCGATCCGTCGCTCAATGTCGACTTCAATGAGTAGACACCGCTCTCATCACCTCATAGTAGTGATGAGGACAGCGAGCTAATAAGAAAGGATGATGGCGCTTTATTGCCCATCCAAACTTCACTCAATTATTTTAACATGGAGACAGCAGCATTTACGAATGCTGTCTCTTCGTATGCGCTGGCTAGCGCAGCGACAGGTAATGAGAGCGCTGCCCATAAAGGCGCAGCTGCTTCTCCGTTTGGTAGGACCACAACGTCTAATGCCCAGACCATTATTTATAATAATTCTGACATCGAGGAGCCTGAATGTAAGGCTCCGCCGATGACACGTGAGCGTGCTCAGTCGGTGTCACAACCCAGTCGTATCAAAAGTGGCTATGTGACGGGTGGCATATCACTTATGCCCCCTCTATCTCAATGACCTCGTGCCAACAGGCCGAGAGCATCGCTCATAGAGCGTGTTATTGTAGACGCACATAATTACTATGGCGTCTATCTATGATGCATGGAGGGCTTAGAGGAAATCGGTTGGACGTATTTTCCCGATTCCGGTCGTGTTGCATATATAAGAAACGCCCGAACAACAGAAGGCGAAATTTTCGCGCCCCATTTATCCGCATTACGATGCGATGAGGCAGCGGTCGCAGCGAATTAGTTTTGCCCGCTTGCGTGTTAAAGAGTCATGGGGGTACTATACCCCCTGTTTCTTCTCACTACGCTACTTCTGCTAGTCCATTTGAGACTAGCGAAGAGGTCTCAGCTGGTGCTACTTTTCATAAGCAGTCATTAAGCCGGGCACTTTAATACGTAGGGTACCGATCGGTTCCCAAGAGTCAAAACTCTTCGGGTAGCGTTTCCATTGGACGAGGATCTAATACCTATGCCTCACGGAGCGGTGGGCAAGCAACCTTCCAACAAGGAAGCGTTGATACCCACCCGCATCCACCAGAGCAGGCGGCGCCCGATAGGAGTGGCGATCTCGCCCATCTAATCGCGGCTGCCTTACCTTCGTCCGTTCATTCGCAGGCGTTAAGCGCTGCTGAACGACATATTTTGAATCTCGAGGGTCAAGTCTCGCGACTGACCTCGGATATTTATGATGTCCGAGTGAAGGATCGTCAGGGTTAGGAACGTCTGAAGACTTGCTTGGACCTTCTGGAGAAGATAAT